>NC_133365.1:30773429-30915929 GCF_049309525.1 Garra rufa | reverse complement strand
TTTTGTGAGAACTGTCTAGGAACAACATCATCTGTTGACCAAACAAGTTTATCTGGCAGGAACAGGTGGCCAAATGCTTGGATTTTGTTCACTAATACTACATCAACAAGTACAGAGTGTTATAGTATTACAATTTAAAACTACACGATTACACAGCAAAACCTGAACTGCTGAAATACGATTTCTGCTTTGTCACTGTACCACAGAAAACAGCCTCATGGATCGGCTTTTAAAAATATTCCTATTATCCACTTTTTATACAGGTCAGTGTTTCCCCTACCATTATCTTAGGGGGGCGCCCCGCCCCCCCAACGGCACCCCCCGCCCCCCTTGAATGTCAAGTTCATTTTATTTTTGATATAGCGTCAGATCACAATAGAAGTCATTAAGGTTATCTTTCCTATAGAACAGGGCTATACATTGTTCTTTTATTAAACAAACTAAATTGCCTTGTGTTATTTATCTTATTTACACGAAGGCATGTCATTTCTGTCTTTACATGATCGCGTGTTTACAATGTCTCATCTGCGAAAACACAGACGGGATCGCGGACTCCATTCATAAAAACCGAATCTACTATAGCGCGAAATGCCACGTAAATTCGTCGATTTTTGGATTAATAAATCAAAAGTTGGTCTGTTACTTCATTCAAATCGCGATATGGACTAGTGTCTGTGAAAACTGAAATGCAAAAAAAACGTTTCAATATGAATCCTGCATGCTCCGTTTGCCTCTGTATGTATGAATAGTGGAGACGCGCTTTTACTACACGCATATACTGAAGCACACGTGACGCTCCCGCTAATTTTGGGCATTTGCATCTCGCATGAACAGATAAACTCAATATCCAAAGCTGCTGTGAGTGTCACTTTTACCGTTTCATTTGAGAAAACTAGCATCATAACATGCTGTACACACACAGAAACTTCAAGGCAACCTGTCAAAATAAAAGTAACATGTAACAGAACATTAGTCTTGTATTACTTTTGTACAGTATAATGTAGTTGTTTATATATTCCTATTTAAATAATTGACATGAAACAATATATATGATAAAAATAAATATAACAAGATTAACCACTTAATTGTAGAAAAAATACTACAATTATTATTTAAATGTTAAATTATTATTATTTATTGATTTTAACAGTAAACCTCTGTTTGTTTGCCAAAAATTAAAAGGGTTTATTTTTCATTTGATTAAAAATAAATAAATGTTTATACTTTTAATTTGATTATGAGAAAAAATAATACACACAAGAATTAAAAAAAAAAAAAAGCAAAAGTTGGTAGAGCCCTATTGTTCAAAATGTTAAAATAGAGAGTTTTGGACTTATTTTTCCACTGAATAAGTCTATAATAATGTTTTCGTTATTTCACAAAGTAGGGTAAAGTACCGGGGAAAAAAAAGTAACGTTGGCTACCGGCACCCAACCCCCTAAGCCCACCCCCCCCCCCCCCCCCCAACACTGGAAACCTAGGGGAAACACTGCAGGTTCACATTAAATTCGATTTGACCAGCCAAATCCATCTCATATTAAAGGGGAATTTCACTTCCAGAATAAAATATTTCCTGATAATGAACTCACCCTCATGTCATCCAAGATATTCATGTCTTTCTTTCTTTAGTTGCAAAGAAATTAGGTTTTTTGAGGAAAACATTCCAGGATTCTTCTCCATGTAGTAGACAGTTTAAAGGTCTAAACTGCAGTTTCAATGCAGCTTCAAAGGGCTCTACATGATCCCAGCTGAAGAAAAAGTGTGAAAAGATTCGTCATTTTTTTATTAAAAAAACTTTACTTATACTACAAATGCTCGTCTTGCATGTCTATGCGATGCACGTCTTCTCAAATTATGTAATCATGTTAGTAAGGCCACACGTTGTTAGTTCTTTGTCTGTGTATTTCGGTTCAAAAAGGTAGGGTAGGGCAAAAATGTAATCCTCCAACATCAAAATCGTCCGGCATTGTTGTTTTACCTTCTTTTGTCAAGGTAGTTTGACTTTCAATGCACGTTCGCTTTGTAAACACTAATTCTGTACATTTTGTTAGACACGACCCTTATTCCTCTGCTGGGATCGTGTAGAGCCCTTTGAAGCTGCATTGAAACTGCAGTTTGGACCTTCAACCTATTGATCCCCATTGAAGTCCTCTAATGGAGAAAAATCCTGGAATGTTTTCCTCAGAAAACTTAATTTCTTTGCAACTAAAGAAAGAACATATTGGATGAGATGGGGGCTGAGTAAATTATTCTGGAAGTGAACTTCTCCTTTAACATATTGACAAAAAAATCTTACTGAGCAACAAAACCACAGAAGAAAAACATTTAATTTCCAGAGAGTGCTTTTTGGAATTTAAGAGATTAAGATAAGATATTATTTATAATATGTTTGATGCAAAAATATGCACTGGACTGAAGAATTGAATCCATTCTTTCCTGTCATTCTAATTCAATTCAACTTAGTTTTTGGCCAATGCAATGCAAATTCACAATCACAAATTAAAAAGAAGAATCTTATTAGGAAGTATATTAACATATATTTTTGGTTCTAGAAATATGTCTCAGATATAGAGCTCCAGACATTAAACCACGTCTCCATACCTCTCTAATATCAATCTTTTGCATATCTCACACACATAAAAACAAAAACTCAATACTACTTTACACTAACCTATCTCACTACTTCAATATCATTGTTGTTTCATAGTCATAGGCACACCTTGAGGTTTCCAACAATCTCAACTTGGGCCATGACAAAGAAAGAAAATTGCACATCGCACAGATATCCCACAGTGAGGAAGACGAATGGATTTTTCAACCAGTGCTCCTCTTGTATATATCTCCACTCATACATTTCCTGTGAATAATGCATGTAATAACATAAGAATCAATAGCATCTGACCACGAAGATGAACTCTCTATCGCTCGCTTTCTCTTTCTATCTCTTCTCTCAATTTCATTTGCTCCGGCTCACCCTTCTTTCCTCCATCCTCTCGCTGTACCTGCGTATTCCAAGCAAAGGTTTTGCCGACACAGACCCCAAAGGGATAGTAAAACCTGAAATCACCTACACTGTATAGTCCACAAGAGAAAAACATATTAAACATACTAAATAATGTTTTAATTAAACTCTAAACATGGAAATAAGTTTGTGTAAAGGTTAGATTTAAGGTTAGGGAACATAAAATACAACAGAATCCAATGGGAAGTTTTCACCACGATAGTAAAACAAATGTGTGCATGTGTACGGCTGAGTGCTTCCTTCAACTCCAGTCCACCCCAAATGCTATCGGGTGTGAAGTGATGCCCATTACAAATATGAGACAGAAGGGCAAGCCAAGGACAGCACACTCAAACACACATAAGAACATCCAACAGTGGGATGCTGGGGGGCAATCGAGGCCACAGGCACATGTGAACTGATGCAATCTGAGGGCTAGAACTAGGGGTGTCTTGACACACATATGGGCAAACTTGATTGTCCTGGTTTTCTCTCACAACAATTTTTTTTACTTTGGAAGAAAAAGAGAAAACCTTACTACATTACGGGGACATACTCGATGGGACTGTGGATTTTGGATCAATGCAAGGCATAGTTTTGTCCATACAAGACAGTGTTATCTGAAATACGTAAGAAATTATTGACAAACTGTAAAATCAATGAACACAGTGGGACTAAAAATAATTATAGTTGTGTGAAATTTCTGTCTAAAGTTGTGTTTTGAATAATGATCACTTCTGTGGTTAGCCTTGCGATCTTTAAACTGCCATGGCCTGAGTTTTCTGTGGCAATTGCTGAATGACAGCTGGCCCCAAGCTGAACTGAGATACTCAGACCTCACAAAGCACTCGCTAGACCGCAGCAGTGCATTCCAGCCTGCTGAGATACCAATGACTTCATGCTCATCATATAATCACATCTAGTTAAGGTTATAAAGCAGACAGTTAATGCTAATGATAGTTTCACAAGGTCAGACATTATATTTGAGAATGATGAAGTAAACCAATTTGGATTGCAGCCCACAACTGAATATTGACTTGAGGTTCCCCTCCTAGACATAATAACGCAATAGATAGTGGAATATAATTCAAAAAATTAGGAAACACTTTTTGACTGAGCAACTTGATTGAAACATGCTTTTTCAAAATGAAAACATTGAGCTGAAGATAATGACAAAAACGATTTACTTTAAGCAGTTAGCTATGTTTTCGGGTTGATTTACTAAATGTCTTATTCCCAGCCACCCCCTCTCTTAAAGAAATAGTTCACCCCATAATAAAACTTCAAACTAGGGTTGAACGATAAATTGAAATTAAATCGCAATCATGATAAGGCAGAAGCTTTGATTGTCATGCATATCTTTCAGTGAAGCATGGCTCTGTGATCAGCATTAAATCTTCATCCCAAGGCCAGAGGGTGCTCTCATTCTCGTGGTAAAAACTCCAAATACGCCCTGAAGAAGAAACCCAGGAATCGCTTTAGCTAAATAAACATAAGATTTAACTGCTTTCATTGATTCAACGTGACTAATAAAAAGACGACTATGACAATATATGGTTTATCTTAGTTCTTATTTTTATAATTTTCATTATAATAAAGTATATTTATAATGCAATGCCTTTATCACTGCTTAGAATACGAAATGATATGAAACAGCCACAGCCACACAGAATCACAGAAGGATTTATTTTAAACACTCAACTGACATTATGAAGAGAGTTTGGAATAAAAACATGTTATTAAATGTGGTATTTTCATGTGCTTTCAAAGGTAGCACATTTACTACACAGAGCCATAGTTCACTGAGAAGCTACGCAAACAGCTGTCATTATCACAGAGTGATTTCTTTTGATTTCATTATCGCGTAATTAAATCGTCTACGATAATAAATGTGATATAGCGTAGCTTGTCAGTGAACAGGTGCTGGAGATTTACTACTAACTGGCTTTTCTGACAAATTGTGCATTACAATCGCCTTTGATTAATCGTGCAGCCCTACTTCCAACCTAGGCTCATGAAAATTTCTGCATACCGTAATTATCGTAATTACCGTAATTACGTACCTTCTTGCACGTTACACGTCAAATTGAAATGTCCAGACAGTTGTGCTAAAACACACGTTCAATACGTGACCGTATTATGCTGGTACAGGCACATATTGCTGCAGTATTACACTACTTGACGTACGTATTGCGACTGTTCAAAATTCAAATATCCAGGGAGTGTCGCTAAAGGTTAATGCTTTACCATGTTGGAAATATCCCCTACACCAAACCCAACCCTAAACCTACCCGATAGTGTTAACAAATGCAAAAGTGATATAAAAATGCATTTGTTGATGTAGCCGTGCTGTTTTAGCTTCCTTATTGATTTGAGCTGTTTTGTTAAACCGTAATTTCACATGGTTTGTACCAGAGGTCTTCATCACTCAAGTGTGGTCTCACGTAGCCAGACCTTCAGACTGACGGCTGAAGGTCTGGATTTCATGGCAGCTTTCATTGGCAAAGGCCCGCCCATAAGACCATTTGACAGACATGTCAAACAACCAATCACAGTTCGTTTCGTTCAGCGTCACGTTTCGGGGCGTGGAAATGTCTCCACAACAACAGACTAGCGTGCAACAAGTCAGTCATTGAATTAACCAGCATTGAAAGTTAATGCTGCTTGTTAAAGAGGGAGAACAAGCAGTAAGTGAGTAATTTGTTTGTGAATGTTGCAAAAGTGTATAACAACGATGTCTGCATGAGCACCTCTTAGCAAAACACCAAGTAAATCAGTCTGTGCTTTGTTTCCCGGCGGACCGAAAATCAACGCGACACTCCTGGAAATCCGATCAAATTCAACTAATCAGATGATGACTTCGAAATTCCTCAAGTGTTTCCAGTTAAGTGTACCATATGCATCAGACGTTTAGCCAGACGTATATGTGACAACAACGTTCAAAAGTAGCAGTTTTCAAATTGTGCCGAATGTTAATTCTGTAATTAATTAATTGTGTAAAAAATTAGGCTTTATTAATTAAAACTCTGTACCTGTAAATCATACTTTGTGTGAAAAGGAATAAAAGTCCAGTAAACTTAAACCTAAAACAGATTTCCATTTAATTTTCAGTTTTTTGGATTAAGTAGGGTTTAAGATTTAAGATCAATTTTAAGAGAAATATAACGCAAAATTGGTAATAAAACATCATTTTTACTATCTTCGGTGTCATGATGACTAATGCAAACGACTTCAGAGTTCAAAAGTCTCGGTGTAACCAACACAAAACACTTAGCATGAAAAGACTCCAGCAATAAGTCCAAAAAGCCCTAAAATGCTTCGAAGGAGACAATTACTTGAATAAATGGCTCAAAAACCCTTGACACCAAATACATAATCCTCAACTTTCAGCACAAAAGCACATAGTCTTTAGTACAAAAAATACAGTCAAGGGAAAACACACAAAGCCATGCTCTTTGAATACAAGTGGGGTAAGAAAAGAGGTTTTCACACTTTCGAGTGAACAACAAAGCTTAATTGTCACCTTAAATGTCAATATTGTAGCATTCAAGTATGTTCTTTTCTCAACCATCTGTCATTCTTCAAGATGAGTCTCTACCACTCACCCATCCATCCCAGCTTACTTTCACTCTCTCTATCTCCACAACACTGAGCATCAGAGAGGACGCCTACCTAACAGTGGGTGGATAAGAGAACTCTCAGAGCCTCTGTGTGTGTGTTTTAGAGTAGCTACTAACCTCCAAAGCTGTGCGTTGATTCACATGCCATCAGAAACTCTTTCCAGAGCAATGCGGGTGGCTAGGCCTCTCCAGAGCCAATTGGAAGTCAGGGATTTTGGAGTATATTATGGTATCACATCACTAAAAATAAAATAACCTCATTGCGTCATCCATTAAATGTAGGTCTCTTGAAGAAAAATTGCTGGACCAGGACAACAGACCTTAATGGTCTCATATTTTTTTTTTTCAGCTGCTGCAAAGTAGTGATTACAGAGACTGTGGTGAAAGATTCTAAATAATCAAAAATTCTCTCTCTCAAGAGGGTGTCATGTTTGGGCAACGGTGAGTAATTCAGCCTCTCAGTTGCAATTGACAATCTGTGGCATAAAAAAAAAACTGTAATTGAATGCATGCTCACACACTTTGTTTTCAAACATCCCTGCAATAGACTCTTATCCCTATGAAACACAATAGCTTTTATAAATTCAATATGCCACATACTGCAAAGAAAAACTGCTATTTCCTGATCAAAAAAAAGCAAAACACTCAAAGCTGAAATGAGCTCACACCACATCAGAAGTAACTACAATTCCAGCGAGAATACAACAAGAGTTGCTGAAAATGAACAGTTGTACAATGGTAATTGTGTCTGTGAAAATGTGATTATTTAACCACAACACCTCTTGCTTTCAAGTGTCATCCCTGTAGTGACAGGTGACACTCTTTTGCACAATGCTGTAATGAGAAAAAACAAGTTATACGCAGCAGACAACCTATGATATTTGAGCTTAATTAGGATGTTTGCTGTAATTTCTGCCTCGATAATATACCAGGCCATTTCACAGCAAAACACAGGTGGTTTACAACTTATATTCACACCTGTGAAAGGGAAAAACTGAATTGGAATTCACATTTGTTTAAAAAAAATTGTAAATACAAAATACAAGCTTTATCATTGAAATGCTCTTTTGCCTTTAAGAAGTGGCTTGATTCACATCCACAATAATCTGATGACAAAGAACAAAAAAAATGTAGAATATTATCTTTAAACCATTGCATTTATTTTTGGACTTTTGATTACATTTTGAAAGTTTAAAAAAATATTTCAAAAGCTATGACATTTGAAGATTTATTTAGGGCTTATACTTTGCCTAGTTGTCTTTATGTCTACAGTGACTCAACCCTTTTTGCACCTTCAACTGACAGTTACCCATAGGTCCAATGTGAACAAGACATGCAAGGGAAAGGACTTCCACTTAGTGACTCAAGTGAAGAGATAAAAGCTCGCCACTGTGCTAAGGGACTTAGGAAGCGATACAAATTTGCTAAAAAGATTATTTGTATCTAGGGAAACAAATTTGTCTGGCATTTAATAAATGTCTAACACACAGATTCAGCTGGTAATTAATACTCAATGTGGTTCTGGGATTTGACCCAGTTTGTATCTGTTTAGACAACATGACTGGATTGAAATTGCTGTTGACACTTAAACAAGCCCCAGTAGACTTTTAGGCTAAAGCTAAATTTAAGTCCACAAATATGGTATGACTAGGCAGGGTGACATTGCTCTCACAATGTCAGTATGGGTTATAATCATACTTTCAAGCGATGTGCTTGCCATGTTAAACTATGACCTTGTCATGCTGCCTTCTCAGTGTTGACAAGCCACCTGTGCGATTCACCCGATAACATAAACCTTCGCAAAGACCCACCCTTAATTATTACTAGCCGACAAACCATGACGCTCTCACGCCACACATCATGTTCTCACAACGCTGAGCAAAGAGAAAACTGACAGCCTAAACCTACCTGACAGTATGAACAAAAGCCAATGTGACACAAAAATGCAATCGCAAGTATGCCGTTTTAGCTTCTTTTTCTCTCATCTTTTTGCTCGTTGTAAGTCATGTTTTTCACGGCATTTGTACTCAAGGATTCTGCATCGACCAAGCTACTGAGAAGCTTGCTACGTCCGAAAACCAAAATATATGGAGTTGTTATCATAATCTGTTGGAAACTGCAGTGATATGTACTTATTGGTACATATTTCATGTCTTGCGAAAAAGTTCCCAGAGGTATGTTTTTGTCATGAGACCAGGCAGTTCGTGACTGTTTCGCAGCTTCTCTGCACTGCAAAAAGTTTTCCCCAGTTTCAACTTAAAAACTTAAGTTCAGCAGCTGGCTTAAAATTTTAAGTTAAATCAACTCAAAACTACAAGTCATTTCAACTCACGGCAATACAATTAGTTAAAATGACTTGTACTTTTAAGTTGATTCAACTTAAAATTTTAAGGCAGCTGCTGAACTTAAGCTTTTAAGTTGAAACTGGTGAAAACTTTTTACAGTGGTCATGAATGACACGTTAACCGATCATCTCTTCTTTTTTTACTTAAACATGAATGAACATCAGAAGGTATCTTGTTTCAACCACAGGAAAACATCAGTACATACCATTTTTCAAGCTTAAATCCACCAACTTTAATCTACTGTCATGTCTGGTTTGTTTGTCTGCATTATGATTGGTCAGATTGCCTGTCAGTCAAACTCTCTGCAAAGGGTGAATTAAAATTACGCTGAGAAAGCGACCGTTCGACTGACTACACATCCATTCTTATCCATTATTAAAACACCTTTAAAACAGTTAAGTATATTTTTGAATAGAAACACATTCTTAAAGAACTATAGAGAAGTGTAGAGGTCAATAGTTTAAAGTTTTATAGTAAAAAGTTCTTTAAAGTTGTCCTAAGACAAAAACAGGACTGTAACAAGTTTCTGTAGTTTTCACAGCATTATTACAGTAAAATGATGAAAATTAAAATTACAATAGCGGGAAATTTTACAGTAAAATTATATTTTACCTTATTTTATTTTATATATTTTATCTTCTCACTGATAATAAAAAATATACTGATAACTCTTTGGTAAGTTAGCTTTTTAACTCAAAATTAGGGCTGCAACGACTAATTCTCATTATTGATTAATCGGGTCCGCCCACAGTGCACGTACAACTTCAGAGAGTCATGTGAAATTACAGCACTGAATGACGCATTTCTATAGGCAAAATGCATCTAAATATAGTGGAGGAAACAATGAGATGCTGAAGGAGAGTTACGTGATCCAAGCTGCCCAAAACATGAGAATTCTTTATTTTTAACTTTAAGATAATAGCTTGCCCTGTGAGGTGCTTTGACAGATTCGTTTGCATCCTCAGCATGAAAACTTTCAGTTTACGGTCAAATCCTTATCTGTAAATGTCACAAATTCACATGAGCATTTCCATTTTTGCATAAAAGTCCATTCTAACAGTAAGTTTAAATCTTTATTGAATGAGCGTGTCAGACAGCCGGAACACAGAGAGGGAGACAATTAATACAAAAACATGTGCTGAAATATGCCGTTGAATGGCAAATTTAGGTTTAAAAGACAACATGTAGTGCACATATGTATGGAGAGTAGGAACTGTATTATCTTATATGTAAATATTAGATGCTTCATAGACGCCTTTATATAAAAAAATAACAGTAAACATGACTTTGAGCAAAGTGAACGCGTGTTCCTGCAGAACATTTTTCTTACCTGTTGGTTAACACTGACTTTGTTTTTATTCGTCTTTATTACCTGCATTAGGCTATTCTTTTCATTTTTAATGTAGAGATTTAAACTTTGTTCACTTTATACAGTGCTTAAAGTGCCCCTATTATGCCTTTTCAAATATGATATTTCATGTAGTGTGTCATGTAGCTGTATGTGAACATAAACTATCTGCAAAGTTGTGACGCCGACAGTGCACTATAAATAAAGTTTTTGTCTATCAAAAAAAAGAGTCGGCTCACATTCGCCTAAACGAGTCGTCAGCAATTCGAATCTTTTTTCTGTAACGGCCACACGTCACGAGCTACACATTTGCGTAATGTCCGCCCACATTCAATTTCGCGAACAACTTGCCCGCCCACAAACAGCAGGCCTACCATTTTCACGTGGATTACATCATGTCAAGAAGACGCCCTGCGCTGTGACAGCCTGTGAGAGTGAATTTGTTTTATATGCCCTTCCAAAAGATGAAACTATCAGTGGTTAACATTAATTTTTTCAACACCTCAGCAGTCCAATGCCAATCTTGTGTTGTGTTCGCGTCATTTTACTGATGACTGCTTTTCTAATCTTGGGGAGTAACGTTACAACGCGAGATTCACCAAACGCTTGGTTTTAAAAAATGGATCAGTGCCCAGTTTATTTGGACCGGCTTGCTCCTCTGAACTTCTACCTGTAAGTATGATTAATAATTGTATTTTCTAGCGATCGTTCAAAATACGTCTTTGTGTACGTTATGGTGTGTAACAACCCCGCACATGTCTTGGTAACCGGCTAACTTGCGTTTCTGTAGTTCTGTTGTTCAGCTGTGAGTGCAATGTAGTCTAAAAAGTCTTGTGATTGATGCAGCTTGACTGTCTGTCTGCCTTATTAGTTTAAGTAATGATAATGATAAACGATGGCTTAACGCAGTGTTATGGATTGTACAGTGTTGAAGTTCACAACGTAGAGGTGTGCCCGGTTCGCTTACAAAAGCAAATTGCAAACACTGTCCACAGTTAACATATGACACCCACTGAGAAACGTCCTGCTCCGGTCGTGCTTGCAAAACAGTTTCTTGTCGATGTGACACTTCAACCGTTTCATCGTCAGACTCCGGCTCGAATTGATAGGGTAAAATCGAGGCTATCTTTTCTATGCATTAACAGGTCTCCGCAGCTGTCATTCAGTTATGCCAATGGGCGTTTCGTTTTGCGCTGTAGCGGTAGACCAATCCAAAAGGACTGCACCATCTGACCAATCACAGCAGTGAGGGCTCACGGAAAGGAGGGGTTTAGAGAGACTGATTCTTCGAACTGCTTCACACGAGTCGTTTACGAATCATTTAGAAACGGGGTAAAAATAAATCTAATTTTGGAGAAAACTAAAGTGTTTTTTGAACTTGCATACATGTAAACCTGTTTTAAGAGACTATTACAACAATATTAACTACCTTTAAAATGGCATAATAGGGGCACTTTAACAAATTTAATAAAACAAATTTATGTAAGTGCTCCAAACTAACAGTATTGGTGATTAACAAAATCATTTTTTAGCTTTCTGTATTGGTTAGTCCTCCAATATACAATAAGCTTTTTAAGCTTAATTATTAACAGTAGGCTGTTTCTAATGCTATAATTCTTTTTCTTCAGATATTAGTATTTTCTCTTTATTATGACCGGAGGTCTAATAAATTAAGCACTGTTTTCATAACATTCAGTTGACATTTGTTTGAAGGATATTGGGCAGGATGTGGAATATTGTGATTTTTGTCAAAAAAAAAAAAAAAAAAAAAGTGATTTAAGCCAATTAATTGATTAATCAGAAAATAATCGATAACTAATCGATTATCAAAATAATCGTTAGTTGCATCCCTACTCAAAATAAAATCAATAGATATCACTGTTATTTTATAACACTTTCTTTGACAAGCGGTAGTAATAAAAATGTTTTCTGGTTTGTTATGTAATGTTTGACATATACCCTATTTAAAATCTATACATTTTTAGGTTTATGCAAAATAAAACTGTTTGCAGACTGAAAAATGCAAAACTGAAATGTATTTTATGCTATTTTTATGTATTTTCACATTTTAAAGTCAATAAATGTTATTTTTGTGACAAAAACATAACCCTTCCTTTTAGACTACACACAATTAAAGCAGTAATGTTCATTAAAGTACAGTTTATGAATTACTATTTGTTAAAAATTAATTTATTCATGAAATCATTCATTCAAAAAGAGCATTCTATTACTCTCACTGCAATTACGGTACAGTGATTTATACTTTAATACAAATTACAGTAATTACAGTAGTTACTGTGATTAAACTTACAGTCCGCATACTGTGGAATATATTACAGCAACTTACTTGCCAATTGCTGCCAGCAAGTTGCTGTAAATTTCACAGTTATCTTCTTACAGTGAGGTATTCTTTTTGGTTTTAGGACAAAACATAACTGAAACTGACACAAAACTGAAAACTGTAATCTTATTTTGTTTTACATAAGAAAGAAAGTCATACAGGTTTGGAACAAGTATTTTCATTGGGTGAACTTTCAACCTCTATACTATCAGCCCGAAAATAAATTTGTTCATAATGCAACAATAATGAGCTATGAATCTTATAAAACCACAACAGGATTTTCAGTTGCCTTTATTGCGTAGTTTATTTCACTAATGAGCTTAAACCTCCCCTATGCAAAAATCAAACAAATGCTAAAATGCCTTACAAATCTAACAACGATCATCTACAATTTATGCAAACCTCATTTTGAGCCTGTTTAAAGTGAGTTAGCCCAAAACTCATTATTACCTTGTGGCAATTATCGCCATCTATTCAGAATGTTTCAAAATTAAACTTTAACAAGAGCTGCTCTAATTTAGTGAATTACTCAGAAGAGCTAATGATAAAATTGCCATTTGGCTTTCCTTGCCTCTAATTGGGCTCATTTAAAAGCCTGACAGTATCTCCACAGTGGCTTTAATGTGGAGCACCTTTAAAGCACACTTCATTTGCTGCTATTGCTGAAGCCTTGTGCATTTAAATTTGCCTTACATATCCATTATTAAAACACCTTTAAAACACAAAACATCATTATATAATACTAATGGAGTGAGTATTTAAAATAATCACTTTGGTGGCAGTTTTTGACAGGTAGGCTACATTCCAAAACAGCTTCTCATTTTCTCTCTAATGGTTTTTTTTATCATCTGTTTGTGTATTTCTCTATACGTCTTAGCTTGAATTTTGAGTGACAGATCTCCAAACCTATCAATCAAAGTAGCACTCAGCCGTATCTGAGACACATAGACTCATTATAAAGTACACCTGTGGCCCAAAGTCATTCAGATGGAGAAAGTCATTATGCTCCTCAAACACTGCTCCAGGTCTGCACCAAACTTTTGCTCAGTCAGCGCAAGAATACTGCAGACGAATGGATTTGTGCTCACTGTTTAAAATATGATTCCCATTGTATTATGTGACATTGGTTTTATTATGCACAGTGAAAGCAAGAAGGGGAACAGTGATAGTTATTCTACCCGAACGCAGAGAAAAGTTCCCTTGTGCTAAAAAAAATGTGTCTCACAGAAGCCATTTATTTTGGTTCTCTAAAATCTCTGTTTTTAAAAAACTGATGTGCTCATTTGGATACTAACTACAATGTTGTGTCTGTAGGCATCAGTATCAAAATTCTGGGTTATACAAATAAACAAATAATTACATTAGGGGTCAGAAGTTTGGAATAATACGATTTTTGTAATGTTTTTTTAAGTCTTTTGTAAGTCTCTTACGCTTATCAAGGCTGCATATATTTGATTAACCCATAAGAACCCGGACCTATTTCTCCTTATAGGAAAATTATGAGGCATATAATACAGACCAAATGGACCACTTATAACATGTTTCTGCAGTTGTTTTTGAAATGCAACCCTTCTTTGTGAAAGATCTGTAATGTTACATATATGTCACATTGGGCGTTTATAATAATTTTTTCATGTTACACATATGTCACATTGGGCATTTATTTCAGAATTGAAAAAAGTATATTTTGTCAGTTTTATTTGCTACATAACATTTTTTTTCTTTTTATTTGCTTTTCCATAACATATTTCAAAGCTACATAACTGTGACCATTACATTTTACAACAAGTCTCTCGAAACATCAGAATTCTACCTTTTTTGGTATATGGTTGTTCATGTTTTTTTTTCATAACTTGAACTAAATAAAAATAAATAACTACCTCACACTGGAGGTCAACATGTTAAACATGCACATAACATTGCAATAATTTGTATATTGTGCAATAAAACTGTAACTATAAAAAATGTTTCAAAATACATTTCATTAACAATTTATTTAATGTGACATTATTTTAAATGTTCTTTTTGTTAATATATTCTTTGAAATGAGCAGTAGAAAATATATAACACTAAAAAACTTTAATCAGCTAAATTAATTGAGCAGTTTATTAGCATTTTTCTTAATGTGACAAATATGTCACATCAAAATTCCACCTATTGTTTTAAGGGTAACAGCCCGATGTGACGTATATGTCACCACAATATCTTTGTAACTTGTTTTATATCAGTTTGTTCAAGAAATGTATTAAAATCAGGGTAAGTGTAATCTAGGATGTGTTATTAAAACATTAGAATAGTTGAATGGGTTGAAACATACCTTTAGTAACAAAAAAAAGCATCTTTAAAAATTGCTGACACTGCAACATGTGCTCACCATACAGTCCACCATTTTGGAAATGTTGCCATGACAACAAAAAATGCACACATTTTCACGTGACTGAATCTGGATGTTACTTATGTGTCACTTTGGGATTTCCTGAGTTGAAAATAAGGGATAATGCTTTAAAAAGACCTTTCCAGATAATTACAATTGTTTGTGACACCCGCGTCACAGTGGGTCCTTATTTAAATATACAGTAAAATTATTGACTTCTCGTTAAATATATATTATAATGCAATTTATTTCTGTGATGATAAAGCTGAATTTTTAAAAGTCATTACTAGTGTAGGGGTCAACCGATATGTGTTTTTCAGGGCCAATGCCGATACCGATTATTACAGAGCAAGTAGACCGATAACCAATATTCTGAACCAATATATACAGTCAAATTCAAATTGTATTCAGACACCTTCAACATTTCTAACATTATCACAGTTTATTCGCTATAGTTTAGAAAATGTTAATAAAATATGACAAGAAATCAAAGTTAACTGCATCAGAACAAATTCATCTTGATAAGTTCTGATAACTTTAATAGACAGGTATGTAATGGATTATAATCAACCACAAATTGTTAGTATGACAATATTTACACAACTATCAATACTTTGTTGACCAATTACCAAGCAATGCGTAATTGAGATCACATTAGCAGTTAAAGCAAAAACACTTAAGCTAAACATGGTCAGGTCAAAGTGTCTGAATAATTTTTAGTCCCAAATTTTTTATCAGTTTTACTGGTTGTCCACTGTATGAAGTATTTTTGTGTGTAATATGTCACAGTTTACTTTATTTTGCTATCCTCGCTTACATAAATGAACTATAGTGTCCAGCACCCACTAGTAAAAAAAAATATCAATAATTTTTGGTTTGACTGTACTAGTGTAAAAATGAAATAATTTAATGCCAAAATGATAAATAACAAGGGCTTTGACAAAACATTTCTTCAAATACTTTTAAATTATTTTATCTGCAAAATGGTTTTGAAAATTACTGATACCAATAACCATAAAAATGCTTAATATTGGCCAGACCGATAATTGGTCGATCCTTGCATTAGTGTCACATGATCCTTCAGAAATCATTCTTTTGAGATTTGCAAAAAATACATTTAACAGTGCTATTAAATTTTCATTGCTTTAAAGGTGTAACTTCAAGACAGTGTTAAATAATAGCAAAGGTCATCTAAATGTAAAAATAGGGTAATGAGCATGGATAATTAAAACCAAAGTGATAAACTAAAAAAACTCTAGTATCATCCGATAACCTATAAGGTGTAAACAACAGGACCAAACTGTCATGAAGAAAACAATGAAAAATACAGGTTGCCTGTTAGATAATGCACATACACAAGCGGGAATGACTTTAGAGTGTAAATGGACCTGTATCTCTAAAGCACACTTACAGTAGCTACAGTACACTTAAACTTTCACTTGCCCTCAGTAGTTTCAACACCACTAATGTTGGTCCCGCTTTCATTGATTTATACAAGCTGGAGAATGAGAGTGAGTGTATATAAAATGGCCTTTTAAACAGCAGATTGTTTTCCAGGGATTAGTTCTAGGGTTTAACGTGGCAAAAACACACAGTACTTCATGCTTTCTGGCTGAGTCGCCTTCCTTAATCCTCGATTCTTAGCATATAAGCAGTTACTGGTCATAAATTCACATGTTTTATTCATCTAATCCTCTGGCCTCTCTCCCAACACCTCTTATCGGGTTCTCTCACCTCACTTCGTCCCCTCTGCACTGCCTTAAAATTAGGCAATCTTGCCGCTATCCATTCTCAGCTCTTCTGATTGATTTGACATGTAAATAATTTAGCATTTGAATAACTTCTTAAATTCATTTATTAATCTGCCCCCTCTCTCTCTCCCTCCTTCCTTCCATCCATCCCTACTTTTTCCCTCCCCCGTATGTTGTGCAGAGGAATTGATCTGTGTTCACTAGATTGAGTTTAGATGCAGTGTAAATAATTCATGCGCTGGATTACTGTTACCGTGGGCCTGGATCTTTAGTGTGGAACCTGCAATACGTGTCTCTTTCTCCCTCCTTCGCTTTTCGAATCTTTCACTCAATCTGTCACTTTATTGGTCTTTCAAAAACAGTGTGTGAAACTATCGCCATTAGCAAGCCTAATAGCTGCCGCCCCCGTACAGTCATCGTCTGACAGACTGTTTGTGTGTGTCTGCGTGCTCAGGTCCTCAAGATGTGAGATGTGGTTACAGACTGGTAAATCTTGAGAAGGTGAACCTTCTCTTGCTCTTTTTCCCCTCCTTTAATCTCTATCTCTTGGCTGTAATTAGTCCAGTGATTAACCTTGACATTCCTGATCACATCATTCCGCCTTAATGATGCTATTATCACTCCGTGTTAAATCATCTCACACATCCACATCCCCATATACTACACACATAAGCATAAACATATACAAATACAGGGCAGAAGAGCAAAGTGATGCTCAATAATATCATTAATCAACATGCTAACGCACTAAAGCCAACTTAGTGTATGACTTCAGAAATTTACCAACACCTCGTTGCACACTTTCCTTGATGTTGCCTGAGTTCACTTATTTTGCGAAAATAAAACTTTTTAAAGAAAGAATAATTAAGTTTTTTTCTGAAGTTCTCTGCTCCTTTGGACATTCTATTGATTCCAAATGTCTGACTTAAAAACACCTAATCAATTGACAGTTCCAGGTTCATTAGGAAAGTGCAGGAGGCCAAAGTGACCAGTATACACACCATTGACAATAGCACTATACACTCTTAAAAATAAAGGTGCTTCACGATGCTATAGAAGAACCTTTTTGTCTAAATGGTTCCATAAAGAACATTTAACATCTGAAGAACCTTTCTGTTTCACAAAAGGTTATTTGTGGCAAATAAGGTTCTTCAGATTATAAAAAGGTAAGCTAGAAATGGTTCTTTAAAGAACCTTTGACTGAATGGTTCTTTGTGGAACCAAAAAATGGTTCTTCTATGGCATTGCTTGAAGAACCCTTTGAAGCACCTTTATTTTTAAGAGTGTACTAAATGATTGAGTTGGCAGCCAACAAGTGCTGTAATTCTTAATAACCAGCTTTATTCAAATATGTAAAACATTAACATATCCAAGATTCACTTTTCTAGCAAGGCTGCAATTTTCTACAACTACTGTGTGTATTTCATTAGAATGCACTCCACAAAACTGTAAAAATACATTTTTTAACTAAGTTAAAAAGAAAAAACATGACGCAATGAGATGTGTTTCTGAGTTTTCTCAGCAACTTGAGTCTGTTCATTCACTAAATGCAAAATGTCTCGTTTAGCCAAAAAATTCTTGTCAAGGCAACTAAGTACTTGTTTTTCAATATGAAGTGAACTCTGCAATCTGTGGCTCTGAAGAGTGCAAGAATGAACAAAGCAAGATACAAAAAATGTCAAGTTACATCGATATGTAACTCCAATGCCAAACAACAAATAACTAATAGTGATGACCAAATATCGACATAAAGTCAACAAACACACAACACTGATAGTATTACACTATTTCATGATTTATTCATGGTGCAAAATGGATTGTCTATACTTTGCTTGGATGGTAAGGACAACATATAAAGGAATATTGCTGGTCTATAGTGTATACTGTTTTTTTTTTTAGTATTTCTTACTATTTGTGAGGCCTTTAAACTAGATTAAAAACATCAAGTCTCCTTCTTGCTTAATGAATTTTAAACATAATAATAGAGAGTATGAGATTGCAATCACTGAACTGAAAACAGCTTGAAAATAAAACTGAATTGGAATTTTTACACTGCACTAGGTAACACTGAACAAAGCACAAAGCTTTACATCTGTAATTCTGAAAGAAGGATGGCGCATAGTTTTACTCTGGGTTATGAAACAATGATCCAGAGAAGAAAACATGGAATTGTGAAGCTAAAATGTGATAGCGAGCTGTTTAGCAGCAATCAACCATCATTAAATATTCATGCATTATGTACAGTCAGAGAAACTGTCATGTGCGCCACACCGTGTTTAGTTTCAACATCTAAGAAAAATTAAAATGTCAAATGGTGACAGAGCGAACAAGTTAACTAGAGACTATGTTATTTGTTTTTACATTTCAGGTGGCTTAAATCATGCAAAGCTGACTTCTGTGGTGACAAATTCATAGATAGGCAAACATTTATTAAAACTATGTGTTGTATTCAGAGTCACTAAACTAATACAAATATGTAACCCAATACCACAAAACCATAAGGGACATTTTTTTGATTTCGAGAAACAAACTTTTCATTGATGTATGGTTTGTTAGGATAGGACAATGTTTTGCCGAGAAATTATTTGAAAAATTATGTAAAAAAACCTAAATATTTAGAAAATCGCCTTTAAAGTAATCCAAATGAAGTTCTTAGCAATGCATATTACTAATCAAAAATTAAGTTGTGATATATTTATGGTAGGAAATTTACAAAATATCTTTATGGAACATAATTTTTACTTTATATCCTAATGCTTTTGGTATAAAAGAAAAATCAATAATTTTGACCCAAACAATGTATTTTTGGCTATTGCTACAAACATACCCATGCTATTTAAGACTAGTTCTGTGGTCCAGGGTCACATATACATTTTTAACAAATATACAATATACAAATATATGTGAAATCCTAAATCCTTACTACTCAGGATTCAGAGTTAACAAGATAACATTAACAAGATGACACAAGATTATGAGTTTAGAATAGCTATGGGTTAACAATTTCACAAAAAGCTCAATTTTGGTAGTATTTTAGACACTTATAAGTGTTAAAGGTGTCTAAAAGTTAATTATTAGAAATACAAAAGTCACTCATAGTACAATTATCACAAGGAAAGACTTTCCAAAGCAACCTAAAGCAACAACGTATGGTTTCAGCAGTAACTGTACTTCCTCCACCCACAATACTTTTTTGCTTTCTCTTCCTCTCACTCTTTCTAAGAAGATTAGCACTTTTGTTGTTCATGAATGATTCAGTCACTGTGTTGTATTAATTAGTTTCCTATCATTACTGTTCAGAAGAACATCTTAGCCACAAATCAAAGTGTACTCTGGGTGAGTGTGTATGTGTGTGTTTATGTGTTCAATCAAACAGTCTATGCAGAAAAAAAATATCAGTGGAGCATTAATGAGGATTATACATGCATTAGCAAGAACAGCCTTCTTTGATGAGTTTAACCATAGCATGGAGAAACAGAAACAATTGTATCAAGGTGCATATTACAAATAAAGACCGTCTTAAAGGAGAAAAAATAGCAACCCGGGTTAATGTAAATACACGCCTCTACATACCTTTCTGCAACATGTAATTACATACCTTACTGCATGTCCAGAGAGTTGCGCTAAACACAAGTCCAATATGTGACTTTGGCATGCTGATACAGGCGTGTATTGCTGCGATTGTATTTAGCTGCTTGAGGTATGTATTGTGGCTGTTCAGAATTCGAGGAGTGTCGCTAAAGGTTAATGCTCTATTGTTTTGGAAATATCCCCTATGCCAAACCCAACCCTAAACCTACACGATAGTGTTAACAAATGCGAAAAGTGATATAAAAATGCATTTGTTGATGCAGCCATGCTACAGATTTGAGCTGTTTTGTCGAACCGTAGACTTTCAGGATTTGTACCAGAGTTTTTTATCGTTCAAGTGCAATGCTGTGTCACGTGAGCTACTGAGCAAACCTTCTCAATTAGATAACTCATGCATATGAAGTTGTATATGTGACAACAACATTCAAAAGTAGAATGTTGCTGCTTTGAAGTCATAACATAATATTTTGCAAGAAACTGTATGAAAATTAGACATAATTAATCAAAACTCTATACCTGTATATCATACTTTGTGTGAAAAAGGAATACAGGTTTTCAGAGTTTTACTGTCTAGTGTTTATTTCAACTGGAAGCTGCAGGGATTTGTACATATAGGTATGTTTTTTTTTTTTTAGTTTCGCTGAAATGTACATAGAGCCATGTATTTCCAATGAGCCTATGTTGAAAATTAGATGTGTACGTACCAAAAAGCAAATAATTTTAGGTATACACTCTACAATGCACTCTTAAAAGTTTGGAAATGCATCAGCATATTTTTTATTACACAATTATGAAAGGCAGTCAGCTGTGATGCTTGATTACTGTATTTAATTTGGCCCAAGTTTTTAGTTTTTTGATCATTATTGAGGAAACATCCCTGTACTGTCTCATTGCCAATTAAATTTGGACACAGCAATCCCATCAGAACACAGTTTGGAGATGCTTTAACCACAGCTCTATTTTTTTTTTCTACACTCTTAAAAAATAAGAGTTCAAAAGGTTCTTCAAGCGATGTCATAGAAGAACCATTTTTGGTTCCACAAAGAACTATTCAGTCAAAAGTTCTTTAAATAATTATTTCTTGCTTACCTTTTTATAATCTGAAGAACCTTATTTGCCACAAAGAACCTTTTGTGAAACAGAAAGGTCCTTCAGATGTTAAAGGTTTTTTATGGAACCTTTTAGACATAAAAGGTTCTTCTATGACATTCCTTCCAAACTTTGAAAGGCACTGTACATGGGAGATTTTGAGCTTGATATACAAAAAAGATAAAAGCAAAAAAAAAACAAGCCACTTACATGGTTTCTCATCCGCGCAATAAGTGCACTTCAACACGCTTAACCTATAACTGCGATTTATGACTCAGCCTAAATTTATGAAAATTTCACTACAGATGTTTATGATTACTATACACAGCATAGAGCTGCATTTTATAATTTTATTAGCGAGTGAACAATGGCTAATGGCTTGAGGCTATTGTCAGATGTGGGGCGCTGAATGCGTAGCAGGAAGTGGATGAGAAGGAGGAGAGAATACAGGTACTAATGCAGCACTCCATCAGGGTGCAATGGCACACTACTCTGCACAGCATGGCCAAGGCAAATCTCTATTCTTCATTGAAGTGATCTTGGGTGATGCGTGCATAGCTCACGCTCCCTTTAGTGTATATATACAGCATGCACAAGAACGCATGGGGAAGGATAGATGAGAAAGTGAAAAGAGGTGTGAGGGAAAGGCAGGACAGGGAAAATAAAAGAAAGAAAATGATCATGCCCCCCCTAGGCCTCTATTGACGAAAATGTCAGTGTTTGACCTGATGGAGGGAAAAGAAGTAAGAGGCTGAGTGACAGGGTGAGGCAGGGTAAGAGACAGATGGTGAGAGAGGGAGAAAGAGAGCAGAGGAGAAAACGATAGACAAGAGGAGAATAAGAAAATGAGAAAGGCAAGGGGAGAAAAAAATAGAATATTCACAAGGACACATACAGAGAAAATACACAGCCACACACATACACAGTTAAAGGATGTTAGGCAAATTCAAGAGATGTTACTGTTTCAGTTCGTGCATAAACAGGGAATTTGTTTCAACAGCAAGCCATGCTGTAGAATGCTAATTTAATGTAAAACAAAACACAATCAAATGCATGTGTGTGTTTGCCTTACAGCGTATCCTAAAGCTAACAGGAATCCCCAGAACTCCCTTCCGGTCCAAGCTGACAACCCTCTCAACTTGTCTCTTGATGTCTCCGTCTCCTCCCTTCTCCCCGTTCAGGGAGAAAGCATTAGTCATTCATAGCTCAATCTGTGAATGGGTGGTGTGATTCGTCACCGCTCTTCATTTTTTAGCTGTACCATTGTAAAATGCTTTCTTCATTACAGTTATTACAGTACGTCCTGTAATGTTTGTAAATCTGCTCATGCGGTTTATGACCACCGTATTATTCAGTTGAGGTTCATTATTGGTCTGTCTAGTCTGCATGGTGCAGTTGTATTGCACATTTGGTGATCATTAGTTCAGGGGTTTTCAAACTGTTCCTGGAGCATCCCCAGCACTGCACATATTAATAAAGAGAGAAATCTAAAACATACAGTGCAGGAATAGTTTAAAAACACTTGCTATAGTTCATATCAGGATGCTTATTTTTTAATAAGGTATTTTTTTAGGAGATCCACAACAGACAACAAGCAATCTATCGGTCTAACAATCTCATTAGGATAGGATTATCCTGGCATAAACTGTAGCCAATTAAATATTTCTATTCACATATTCACCTAAAGGGGGAGACCAGAGTAAATTGTCACTGAGTCATATAATGTAGTACCTATAAGCCTATAAGTCAAACGTGTAACAACATATGTGACCCTGGACCCTGGTCTTAAGTAGCATGCTTGTAGCAATAGCCAAAAATACATTGTATGGATCTTTAATGCCAAAAATCATTAGGATATTAAGTAAAAAACATGTTCCATGAAGATATTTTGTAAATTTCCTACCATAAATATATCAAAACTTAATTTTTGATTAGTAATATGCAAGAACTACACTTGGATAAGTAAAAAAAAAAAAAAAAAAAAAAAAAAAAAAATATATATATATATATATATATATATATATATATATATATATATATATATATATTGCACCCTTTTTGCAACCATATATCAATGGAAAGCTTATTTATTCAGATGTTTTTGATGTATACTGTAGACCTCAATATGTCATATATTCATAAATTAGATAGAATGGAAGGATTCTATCCTCCAAATACAGACTCAACAGGTTCTGTCCATGGTCCTGAATGTAACACAAGGCATGTGGTTGCTGCTGTCCATGGTCCTGATTTTTTAAATAGACCGGCATGTGTATATACTGTTAGCGGGTGTTTGAGTAGATTGTCTAGAGAATTTACTTTTGTTTCAAACTTTCAACACTGAAAAAAAAAAATCAAGTGTGCCAATTTAGGACAGCATGAATGTGCAAAGAAACATGTGGGCCATCAATCATAAAAAGTTTGCTGTAATGTTCTTGTTACTAATCTTCTCAGCTATAGCAAACAAAACACACACCGATTTCCAGAGGAACATTCACTCACAGTCAATAGTTTAAAATGCATGTATGGAGTCCGGTGTGGACTGTTGTCAGCAAAAATGGACTCAATCAATTCCACTCCACCACTGCAGTTGTGTGTGTGTGTGTGTGTGTGTGTGTGTGTGTGTGTGTGCGCGCGCGCGCGTGCGTGCGTGCGTGCGTGCGTGTGTGTGTGTGTGTGTGTGTGTGTGTGTGTGTGTGTGTGTGTGTGTGTGTGTGTGTGTGCTGAGAAAATCCTGGGAACTTCTTCATTGATTAAAAAACTCAAATCTTTGCCAAATTCAAATGTCAAAAGCTTAAAAATAGATCCCCATTTTGTTGCCATTGAAGTTGATGCACATTCTTAGATGTGTTCTGTTACTTCTGCACAACATCTAAGCCTAATACAACCTACCGGGGGAACAGGGAATGGATCAGAATGATATAGACCTAGACCCCTTTCCTGATATATGCTGCTCATGCAAGCACCGTTACATAGAAACAAAACCTTTACATAGAAAAACCTTCAGTTAATGTATAAAAACAAAACTCAATTTCTCTTTAATCCAACTCTCTTTAATCCAAATACAGGGAACACAGAATTACCTTCAACCTTCTTGTTCTGATCTTCACAATAACACAATAAAGTATGAATAAACATAGATATGAATGGAGACAGAGACAAGGAAAAAAACAAGTTGAATACTTACTGCACTACTACTCTCTCTCCCCCTACAGTCTGTGTAGCTGATTGTGTGATGGTGTGGGTGTGTACTCAAGCCTTGAGTATTTATCCAGCTATGTGCTGGTTTTGATATTGCTTTTGATAACTTGTTTTGTTTTTCACAGTATTTAACTGTTGTGTGCCCCATTTTAAGGGTTATCTACCCACGTCACTGACAATAAGACATAAAAATCACTACTGTCTATTAAAACATGCATTTACCATATGCCAGTTTACACACTTTTAACAGGTACATGCGTTTGCTTCATTCTCTCTAACCTCGGCTGAGATTTGGTAAGCCCACTTAAGTGCCTCTGTGGCTTATCCACACTTTACCTTTAAAAATCATGCAAACATACACAAACATATATGGTGTAATATAGTCATTCACAACACAAAAACATCAATGGCACAAACAAAAATTTAATTTATTAATTAAATATTTAAATTCACCTCCCTGCTTTCCCACTATACCACCCCAGCACTTAGTGCCAAATCCACAGACCAGCTGCATTTCGCATGACTGGCGCCTTTTTTTTCGGCTACCGCATAAACGCGAAACAAAATAGCCACTTTCTGCCGCGCTCATGATCTACGGGCGCGCTTATGCGGAGTGACAGGAACAAGCCGCACTCAACTCATTGTGCTATTCACTGCTCTCTCTGTACCCACACACACACAAAGATGAGTAGCTATTGTGCCTCATCCTAAAACTACATTCAGTATATTTTGAAGTCTAAGCGAGTGGGGGACGCACCTGATTTTTGCCCCGCTGTCCGTCTTCGAGTTCCGGTGAGCTGTTCATGATTCCCCATCGATCATTGAGCATTCTCCGGAGAAGAACCAACCTTAGACCGCCTGTCAGTTACAGGCGGTGGGGGGAAAAACAAGACACTTTGTCGCTCAGTCGTTTTCCTGATCAGTTATTCCATGGAAATAGAAAAATAACCTTTGAGGGGAAAGAAGAAAAGGAGAGTGAGGAGAGTGCGCGAATCGAGAAGACACTGATCTAGCCTCTACTCCGGGACCACACTGACTAATTCTGTTCTAAAAGGGGCGGCGAAGACTCTTGCACCACACACATCGTAATATCATACGTACTTGATATGGACAATAATAATAAATAAATAAAACTCCTCAAATTTCCATAAGCAGTTCTTCGAACTCTTTTTCTTTCCTCCTGAAGCGTTGAATAAAGTCCTCAGATATTCCACACTAAGTGACAGGCGGATAAATGACGGAAAAACGGCGCGAATCACGTCGACGCGCGTATATATCCAAAAAAAAAGACAAAACTCTGATGTTCTGTCAAAAAAAGGAAAAATAAATAAAAAGAAAAAGGGGCGTTCAGTCCTGAAGAGTCGTTTAAAAGTGATACAAGTTTGTATTCCTCAGCCGTTAGCGGGATGGACAGAGTGTGGCGGTAAAGATGTTCCTTCAAGCGCAGAGCGTGCGGGTGGTTCGAACGGGAACTAGTTGGCTGTGATTTGAGGAGGGAATTCAATCCGTTTCCCAGGGTGTCCTAGTTTACCGGACAGAGGGCGAGGGTCTCGTCTTGACAAGACAAACGCGGCAAGGCAGATTAACGGGGTTCCTACTAGTGAGCCAAGCTCCACGCTCTCCTTCAGCGTCAGAAGCTGTCCGTTAAGCGCGCTCCCTGTGCGCGCTCAGTTTCGATCCCAGACACAGTCTGCACTACGACTTTTCCACACCCCTCGTCTAGTTTAAGAAACTCCCACTTCTCTCTGAGCAGCTCAACATGCCACAAAGTCAGGATGAGCGATGGAAGTCAAATTGAATTCGAGGACGGAAGTTGTTTTTAAACGAGTAGTTCATTTAATTGTATAAGCCTCATCAAAATTATATTTGAAGCGCTCGGTTTAAGCCAACCGAAACGGTTGCAATCGGCGCACAGATGTTTTTGTCATGTTATCCATTAGATATTCTACCCTTGCCATTTGCTGGTGATTACATCTGACAGCACAGAGATTAATCAGGCGATCATCACAGTGTCAGTCAGTTTAGCAACAATTACATTTCCCCCACAATTACTCAAAACACACAGGTGCAATTCACCTGATAAAAGGGTCAGTTACACCCGTTGCCATAACACGACAATTGGGCTCGAGTGGCTCATATGGAAATATTTCGCGGTCAGGGTCATCGCTAGTGGGTACAACTATTTCAGTTGAAGAGGGGCCCACAGCAACAACCTGCACCAGGCTATGCATACCCTAGCATTTTATGCAACATCAACAACCTAAGCTTTCAGAAGAGAATAGCCTTCATTATTAATAAAACAACATATTATATAGGCTATAACCAGTGTTGAGGAAAGCAATGCATTACAATATTGCATTACTCCCTAAAAAAGTCATTAATTACATTACTTTTATGGAAAGTAATGTGTTATGTTACTTTTGCGTTACTTTTTAATTCTGGACCGGGCTTGCTTGTTTGTTTTAAATATTAATAGTAATTGTAAAAGCCCTTTACATCAAAAGTGAAATAAATAAGCCTCAGGCTGAAGGAAAAGTAAATTCAAAGTAGAACGCAGGAGAAGAAAGTTTAACACTCTTCAGCATATCTAAAGTAATATTTTCTTATTAGTATGGTTAAATCGAGAGTCTATGACATCACTGGCAGGCGCTGTGATGGCACAGTCCATTACACTAGTTAAAATTGCTTATTTCTCTGGATTTAAACATTCTTCAAAACATTTACTATAATGTAAGTACACAAGTCAGCAAAATATGTAACACTGTTCTAATGAATATTTTAATCAAAAAATCTTACATATTTTGGCTTTAACACAGGAACAGGAAAGCTGTTAGTCAAAAAATGGGAAAATAAAGTAACTGGCGTTACTTATTTAAAAAAAATAGTTTAGATTTTTTTTTTGTAAATTAAAAAGTAATGCGTTACTTTACTAGTTACTTGAAAAAAAGTAATCTGATTACGTAAATTGTGTTAAAATGCGTTACCCCCAACACTGGCTATCTAACTTTACTGAAGGCCAATTATCAACAAAATATAAAAAAATGGATCCTTTTTCGCAAGACAGTATTGACGTGTTTCAACAGTCATCGGCGTTGATGAAGTTTTTTATATTTAGATTTAAAAAAAAAATGTATGTACATTTATGAAACTATACTTTTTATTATACATATCATCTTTGCATCAAATTACAAAAAAAAAAATTAATGCTAATGTGAGGGACGGTAAATGTGATATTGTTTTTCTTTAGGATAGTTCACCCAAAAATGAAAGTTCTGTCATTATTTACTCACCCTAATGTCATTCCAAACCTTCATCCATCGTAAAAACTCAAATTAAGATACTTTTGATTAAATCCAAAAGTTTTCTGACCCTCTCTGTACTCTCGATAATGGCAGAAGTTGTTATTTAGTTTTCTTTGCACACAAAAAGTATTCTCGTAACTTCATAAAATTACTGTTGAACCACTGATGTCACATGGACTCTTTTAACAATGTCCTTACTACCTTTCTCGGCTTGAACATGGTAGTGGTGTTGCTGTGTCAGAAAGCTCTCGGATTTAATCAAAAATATCTTAATTTGTGTTCTGAAGATGAACAAAGGTCTTACAGGCTTGGAAAATCATGGGGGTGAGTAATAATGACAGAATTTTCATTTTGGGGTGAACTATGTCTTTAAGCTAAACAAACAAACATTACAGATTTTAAATCACAATTTTAGTAGTTACTCAAAATCCACGACAAACAAACCTTAATTCGAGCGAAGGCACATGTATTATGTATCATTAAATCCTATATTAAAGAGTTTTCAATCAAACTTTTACTCTTATATCATAGGGATGTCATACATATCAGTATAGAGAGAGTCTGAAAACTTTGATGTAAAAAGGATTGAAGAGGTGTGGCATCTAAACCCTTGGAAAGGCTTCAGGAAACCGCCGTCCCATGCTGAGACTGCTTGATAGTGGACAGAGAGGAGCTTCTGTATTCAGGTGTAGGTGTGCGAGTGTGTGTGTGTGTGTGTGCGAGTTGGAGCATCCAATAAGACCTGCATCTCAGCCAGAAGCCTTAGGCAAGTGATGCTGGAAAGACTTAAACTGAAAAGGGGGTGAGTACACCTTCCTATGATAAATGTGGACTCCAGCTGTATTTACATCTTATTCTTTGCATGTTTGTCCAAGTTGTCTTGGCTCTGTATACAGTATGTTCTGTTTTTAACATAAAGAGATGGGGCTCTCTCTTTGTATGTGTGCTTGCAGAAGTGTGTTTTCACGGATGGCGGAGCATGAGGACAGAAGCAGAGATGTGTGAAGAGGCAGTGGCCTGCATGCACTCCCTCAAATGCCAGAGTCAAACTTTGTAAAAACATTTGGGGAAGAAAGAGAGGGACAGCCAAAAGAAAAAAGAAAAAAGATAGAAAGAGAAGATAAGGGCCAATGACTAATACAAGTTTCGCAACCCAGGCTCATGATAATACATGCCTCTGTATAAAAATAATACATACCTTACTGCATGTTTCGTGGCAGTTTCAAAAGTGAAATATCCAGAGAGCGGTGCTAAAACACACCTTCAATATGTGACTGTGGCACGTTTTTATTTCTTTGGTACAGGTACGCATTGCTGCCTTTTTATTACGCTGCTTGAGGTACACATTGCGACTGTTCAGAATTCATATATCCGGAGAGTGTCGCTAAAGGTTAATGCTCTATCATATTGGAAATATTCCCTACACCAGACCCAACCCTAAACCTACCCAATACACCAGACCCAACCCTAAACCTACCCAACAGTGTTAACAAATGCAAAAGTGAAATAAAAATGCATTCGTTGATGCAGCCATGCTATTTTAACTTCCTTATGCGGATTTGAGCTGTTTTGTCAAACTGTTTCACAGGGTTCGTACCGGAGCTATCTATCAATCAGAAATGTAGTTTAAAACACATGTGTTCTTAGCAATGTACTCTTTGCATTCATGTTGGTTTTATGGTTTTGAAAATTCTAAACCATTTCCAGAAATGTTTAAAATGAATGTGTAAAATGTGGTGTAATTGAGTAAATTATGTATTTTAAAACTGCCAAAAAGTTTTAAAATACATATTTTGTTTATAAATATGAATAAATAAGAATTAATTCATTCATAAACATATATTTCACAACTTGAACTACCAATGCTTTGTCATTGTTTTCCAGTTTTGTTTAAATTAAGCCAAACTACGTTCCTATTTTCAACGTTTAAATTTTTAATGAGGCAATTAAAAGGCTTATGCCACCCCAAAAATATCTAAATCAATTTTAATTCAAAAAGTAAAACCATGGCATCAAAGAAGAGCTCTAGAGATCTGTGACTTCTAAAGAAAAGTAAGCCTCATGTCACTGACCCATAAATGTCTGTGGAAACTTAAGAATAAAAAGAAGTCAGTGAAACAGTACTTTACTTGACTATTAACACTTGACTGTGTTAATTAAAAATATCCCAGGGTGTTTTTCAAGTAGGTGAAAATAACCCTGGCATCGTGGACAAATTTGTCCATCGGCTACTATCAGTCATGGCCTACTAATCATCCCCATGTACACGGACTGGCTACGCCACATCTCCTTTCCTCAATAGCTGGGCCTTCTGATGCATTCAGGCAGATGATACAACACTGGCAAAGATGTTTCTATCACTTGCTCTGTAAAGTATGAGAAAAAAACCCATATAGCAAATTACAATTATTATTCACCTCACACAATTCATTCAATTCAGAAAGAGACAGCTAACTAAAGCTTCAAATGACGGTATGTGTTTTGTACTATTAGACACGAAATAAGTCATGCACGCATACAAAGAGATAAATGTAAAGAAACTGAAAATGTAATTAAACCAGATTGTGCCACACACACCTTTAAACAGTGTGGTACAAAAATCAATAAAAGGTCCAGGTGGACAAAGGAAGCAGCCCTATTAATATGTAATGATAGTGCAAGGGAGAAACCCAGAGAGAGAGAAGGAAAAAAAGGGCGAGGAGAGAGGAGGATGAGCTTTGTATATTGTAAACCCTGATGACAACAATATATTGCGGAACTGAAGAGAGTGGAGCAGAGAAAGACAAGCAGTGATTTTCCCCCCACTGTTTCCCGGGATTGGTTGGGAATGAAGCTATGCAGCAGTAAAGAGAGAAGCAGCAAAGTGAGGAGTGAAGGAAGGAATCCTTTTATTGATTCGCTCTCACATCACATGCGCTCCCCTTCTCTGCAATTCAGCATCTCTCTCTCATCACACACACACACACACACACACATATACAGGCACGAGAGCTTGGCACATTAAAGGTGACATTCAATGATGGAGTAATTAGGAGCAATAGCGAATCACATGCGGTCAGTGATGCTGATGATGTAGTGATTACGATGATGATGATGATGATGATGATGATGACGTACATTCTAACGATGATGAGAAATTAGTTGAGCCGTTATTAATCCCACTGATTATTCTTACAAATAATAGAGCAGTAGGTCGACTGAACGTCTAACAGTAGACAAACGTTTGCTACATTTCTGTCTCTCCTAGTAAACAAGTGATGAATAAAAGGGGGGTATACAGGTATGAGAAAGTTGTTAAAAGAATAGTTCACCTAAAATGAAAATTCTGTCATTAATTACTCACCCTTTTGTCGTTCCAATCCTGTAACACCTTTGTTCATCTTCTGAAAACAAATTAAGATATTTTTGATGAAATCCGAGAGCTTTTTGACCCTGCTTAGACAGTAATACAACTACCGCTTTTAAGACCCAGAAAGGTAGTGAGGATATCATTAAAATAGTCCATGTGACATCAGTGGTTCAACTTTAACCCTTAAATGCTTACCTGGGACATCATTCACTACCCTCTCCCTTTTTTTTTTAAGTTTGACGTCAACTTTCTTAGTATTCCTTAATCTATTTATTATAAACAATATAACAAGAAAAAATATATAAGAATATCTGTTTTCTGATTTTTTTTTTTTTGTAAGAAGTGTATAGGGTCGCTAAAGACCCGATGTCAGGATACGTGATGGAACGGACAAACAACGATAGAATATAAACAAAGGTCTTTAATAAATCCACAGGATGGGTACAGGAAACGCTGGAGAACACAGAAACACAGGAGGTAACAACAACGCTGGACAAGGAACTGAGCAAACAAACCAACTTATAAAGGGACACTGATTAACAAGGACAGGTGTAGGGAATCACGCTAACGAGGGGGAAGTCCAAATATGGGCAAGGGAGAACCAATACACACAGAACAGCAGGGGGAGGGGGGGCATTAGGAGAAACTAACATAGACAATCCAAGGGCGTGACATAACATCCCCCTCCCGGTAGGCGCGTTCTCGCGCCGACAAACAAGGAAAACTAACTAAACCAAGTCTCAGGAGGGGGCTTCGGCAGAGGACGGACTCCCGAGAGGAGGACGATCAGCGGGATCCAGGGTGGTTCAGCTGGTGGGAGGAGTCAAGGAGGAAACAGAACAGTCCAGGGAGGTGATGATGGGGGAAAGAGCCAGGGAGGAGACAGAACAGTCCAGGGAGGTGATGACAGAGGGAGGAGCCAAGGAGGAGACAGGAGGGAGCTGGAGCAGGAGGAGCCAGGTGAGACCCAGGCCGCAGCCATGATGGAGACCTATGGTGGAGCCGATGGAGGGAGGAGCCATGGTGTAGGAAGAGCTGATGACTCCAGGGGGCCAACCAACGGAGGCGGAGCAGGTGGCGGTAGAGCGTGTCGGGGTGGTGGCTGGCTGGGCTCTGAGTCTGGAGTGGCACTGGCGAGATTCTCCAAGGAACAGGCAGGGAACGAGGATCTGTTTCTCGCCAGTGTCCACTCCACAAAAGTGGCGAAATTGGCTCGAGGGTCGTCCTCGGACGACGGTGCTCTGCATGCCGCGTTTAGGCTCACGTCATCCGGGTAGTTGGTGGTGTTTGCTAGTAGCTGGAGCAATTGGGTGTAACCCTCGAGCAGTATCTCCCCCTGCTTCAGCCGTAAGAGGAGGAATTCAGGACGCAGTAGGGGATTCATAATGGTGACACTACGGAAACAAAAAGACTGTAAAAACGGACGAGAAACAAAAACGGGGGTGAAAACTTGGCGAAACTGTTTCGGTCCGGCGTACTGTCAGGATACGTGAAGGAACAGACAAACAATGATGGAATATAAACGAAGGTCTTTAATAAACCCACAGGACGGGTACAGGAAACGCTGGAGAACACAAAAACACAGGAGGTAACAACAACGCTGGACAAGGAACTGAGCAAGCAAACCAACTTATAAAGGGACACTGATTAACAAGGACAGGTGTAGAGAATCACGCTAATGAGGGGGAAGTCCAAATATGGGCAAGGGAGAACCAGTACACGCAGAACAGCGGGGTGGAGACACTGGGAGAAACCAACATAGACAGTCCAAGGGCGTTACACCCAAGGTATGTAATAGTGTAAGTATATTTTTTGTGTGCAAAAATATGTAAATATCTGATGACTTAATACGTGCAATTCACCTTTTTTCCCTCGAGGTGGCACAGTTTGATGGACAATAATGATGTGATTTTTCACTCATAATTATCGCAGGCGTAAAACAAAAGAATATCTTCAGCAAAAATTTAACTGGTTTGAATGACTTTACTGCAGAGCAATTACTGTAAGCAATACAATATACATGCCACTGTTATTTGATGGTGGATGTGGTGAATAAACTACCAGTGATCACAATATTGACTTTGAAGTCATTGAAAATGATAGTTTTGAGAATTTGCTGAGATAGTGAATATGAGCCAGATGCTGAATGTACTGTGGAAGTGTGCTCTGAGGATGACAGCGATGGTAAAATCATTTGCTCAAATAAATCCCTTCTAAGTTTCAAAAGGTAACAAAATATGCTTTATTTTATTCTTCTGTAATTGTTTTTAAAATATCAAGAGAGTTCTTTGCTATTGCAGAAGTTAAAGATCCATCAGTGCTGGATATATAGGTCCGGGTCGCTAAAGACCTAAATATGGAATAATGATTGGTGAAACACTCATGCATTTAAGGGTTAAAGGGATAGTTTACCCAAAAATGCATGCGCCAGTGAAATTTCGAGAATATCAAGGTTTGTTTACAGGAACAAAGGAAGCAAAGTTTCTTCATCTTGGTTTATATCAAAATCCTTTTCTTCAAATCCTTTTTTTTTTGCTGACATCCTACGTCATTTGCCCAGATATGCTTCTGTGTACGACCAGTTGGCACACGCTAGATTAAAGTGATTATTACGCTTTAAATTGGGATAATTTTCTTTACAAAAACACATTGATTCACTACAGGAGGCATTAATTCACCCCCCGGAGCCGTGTGAGGCACTTTTTATTATGGATGGATGCACTTTATTGGACTTGTTTTAGACTGTTGAAGAGAAACACCAGCCCATTGCCAGGGATAATGGGAATGGGAGAGCCAGGATAATTTTAAATGTAACTCTGATTGTATTTGTCTGAAAGAAGGAAGTCATAAACACCTAGGATGGCTGGAGGGTGTATAAATAATGGGCTAATTTTCATTTTTGGGTGAACTAACCCTTTAATTTTCTGAAGCTATACGAATACTTTTTGTGTGCAAAGAAAACAAAAATAACTTTATTCAACAATTTCTTCTCTTCCATCTCAGTTTTTGTCGCACATTCAGGAGAGTACGATGACAATATGAAGGTGAGTAGTTTTGATTTTTGGGTGAACTATCACTTTAATTAATAAACAGTTACACAAAAATGTTGATGATAATAACGAAATTGCTAATAATGTTTCTTGAGCAAATCAGCATATTAGAATGATTTATGAAGGATTAGGAGCAAATCTGACATTGCATTACCATGGAAATGGTACTTCGAAATCATATTAGAAAATGTAATTGTTCATAAATTCTAACAGTTTAAGTTTGGATAGTGTACTTTAACGTCTATGTTCAAAAATGGGGTTGACAGTTAGTTAATGACAGAATTGTCATTTTTGGGCGAACAATCCCTTTAACTTTCATTATATAGAAAAAAAAAAAGAAAAAAAAGTGCTACAGTAAATTTTTCATTGTTCAACAAACAAGTTTGAAACAACAAGAGGATGAGTAAATTACTAATAAAAGACCATTTTGATTTTTGTGTGTATGCCTATAAAGACATCATCAGTTTGGAGGGACACGTTGGGCCGTAATGAATCGTAACATTTGAATCCTCATGACAGCCTTTCACCCTCTCAGCCCACTTTTCATCATTCAACTCAGCCGTCTCTGCTCGTAACTCAAACGTATAACAAGCTGACCTTTTGAAAGCATAACAACTATATTTTAAATTCATGGCATTTCTCTCATTCCACAACCTCATCGTTTGAAGGCTGTATAGAGGAACAGGCTTCTTTTCCGTTGCTGCAGGGGGAAAAAAGATTCTAATCACAGTTTAAAGAAAAAAAGACTGATTCACTTTGCTCATTCTTACAACAATATTTGGCAAGAGACCTCATTCTCCTCTACACAGATCATTACAGCATCAGAAGTGACCCTTATGACTCATTCTCAACAACCGTCTTGTTTAAATGGCACGTGCTGGGAAACAGCATTTAAGTATGTCGAAAAGCACTATTTGATATTTAAATAGCAGATGCAGTCTGGACAAGTTCAGATCATCACATCCACTCCAGTGTGAATGAAGATGAAGACAACTGAATCACTAGCACATCTGAGAGCAGGATAATGATCTAGGATTTGATCAACTGCTGCTTCAGTCTTACTCGAATGGAAGGTCATGCGCCCTGAAATACAAAGCTAGAATGCTGTCCTCAGCTGACTCTCAACAGAACAAGCTATTACTCGTCCTGAGACTTTAATCGCAAAATATCTCAACAGCTCTCCTGCTAGCTCAGTTTTCATCTTAAAAAGAAAAAAGAAAACAGTGACAATGTGGGAAGAGGTAATTCTGAACCCAGATCTGGAGTTGGAACTACTGCAAGGATTATTTTTAGAAGACTCAGTCAAGATTCTTGTCTTATTTTAGTGTAGTTCAATGTTCTACCTATCTAAATTTTAATTTGGGCTGCAGATGTTCTGATGCTGGTTGCATCAGCTGCACTTACAGTTTTTCTCAATTGCTAAAACACTATAGCCAGTCTTTTGAACTAAAATTTCAAAACTATAACGCCATTTCTCAAAAAGCACACCCATTTCCCTAAACATTAAACACTATTCCCTGCTTTGACACATGAGTTATATTTGGTGAACTGTTACTGCAAAACTCTACACACAAATCCCTACATTTCTCAGTGCTTACACCATGTGGTCATTTAGAAAGCACAAGCATTCAATATTGTTCACTCAAGTCTGCGAAGTTTGAGCTCAATTAGCACATAATTACCCAACTGGAAACACTAGGAGTCAAAATTTAGCACACACTAATCAGAATCTTCAATGGAGATAAAAGAGCCAAAGTCAGCTTACAGTGTTTCTCAGTCACTTTGGTGCATTTCTCAGATCAGAAATGAAATTGCCAAAACTACTTGTTCAACATCCACATCATCTAGTCTCTTGTGCACATCATAAAAAGCGTCTCTTTCTTCTGATCAAGTTGTGATTGCTTTGGCACATTCATACAACTGATTATATACATTTGTCTGCGGTTTCCTACATTATCAGTTGCTATTGTCATGTTGCTCAAAATGTATTATATATTTCTCTGTGCAAAAGTCTTACCCCTCAAAACATCAAGTCATTAGCTCATCGTATAAGTCATTACCTACTGTAAATGCAAAATTTTTGATCTAGTTGTCATAAACTGTCAATCATATATTCTACATATTTCTATTAGACTTTTTGTAAATTTGCCATGAATTATTCAAGTGAATCTTGACTTTCACTAATGAAGAATAATATAGATCAACCAATGATAAAGCAGTTCTCTGAAAAAGCTCAAAGGTACATTTCATGAACCTTCAATTGGAAAGCATATATAGACAGAGGACAACGCAGGAGTTACAAATTCTGACAGTGGGCTTTCTCATTTTTATTTTCACCTTTGTGCCCATATTTCCTTTTCTTTTCTGTTTCACAATGACGTTGTAATGCATTTTTTTTTTGTCAGACCACTAGTACAAGTGTAACTTTGAATCCTATTCAGTCTTTTTCAATCAATATCCCACATACAGTAATGTGTAATTTTGAAGAGGAAGAGTAGGAGGTGAAAGAGGAAGAGGAGGAGAAGAAGGAGAAGGATGATGACGACAACGACAACATGGAAGAGACAGGAAGGGCAAGGGAAAGAAGACAAGCAGTCTCATATATTTTAGTTGATGGGTGCCAGGGTTGGATTAGGCATGCAAGAGGATTTGACCCCTGCTGCCTGGCCAGGGCTAATTTAGCCTGTGATGCTGAAGAGGTTCTTTGGCCTGTTCCAGACCAAACACAGGATGTTGGGCAGAATAATTATTTTGTTGTTGTTTGCTGTTTTGTTCTGTTTTCTACAGTACATTACTGTAAAGTAAGAAATAAAACACTTGCAAATACATACATTTGTTGTGTTCATCATGTGAAAAGTTTTTTTTTATTGTTTTAGTAGTATTGTTTTGAATTTATCTCATCAGTGTGTAAAACTGTGTTGTAGTGTGAGTTTTTTGAGGATTTGTGTGTCATGTCTGAGAGCAAAGTTTGGTTTTTCAGCAAGATTGAGTTGTTTTGAGTGGAGAGCTTCATTTTGACCTCAATATAGGAAGTTTGGGGAATTGAGTTAGGAGTTGTGGATTTGTGTTTAGAGTTTCGCAAATAAGAGGCATAATTTCAAGAAATGTGTTTAAGCAATTGAGAAAAACTGTAAGTTACAAGTAGCTGTAGAAATTTTACATTTGTGGGCAACATTGTCTTTTGTCAGATGTGTAGTGATATACAAAGCTCAGCTCAAACCATTTTGCATAACCAAATGCGAAATCTGCAAAACTAATAATCATGTGGATTCCTATGGAAAATAACTAGATTTCACACACATAAAATCTCTGAACAACAGTTAATGTGACCATACCTTAAGTTAGAATTTACAAACTGCTAACATTTGGTCAATAGACCATTAAACTTCCCTTACCAAGAAGTAGCATACTTCAAGTTTATTTTGTTAAGTAAAGTTCAAGTATATTTTTAAGTATACTTTATGTAGTAAGTATACAAATATCAGTGTACTAGTAGTATACTTTTAAGTGTACTATTTCAATACTCTTTGGGACTAAATTGGCCCACTTTCTAGTATATAAAAGTATACTTTTAAGTATACTTTAAGTATAACAATAGTAAAGAAATAACAGGGTATCTGCTTGTAAACAAAAACATTTTATTCTAGCTTCATGCATTTTTTTTTATAAACACTTGAATGTGGGTAAGTTAATAAATAAATAAAAAATAAAAAAAGACTGTTCATGATAATCAAAACGTAGCTGGAGTTGATCAACGCCCCAAAGCTTGACAGTCATTATTACCTCTTCATGGGTCGACATTTATTCCATAACGTTACAGTTTTACACATATGGTTTTGATGCTGTTTTATGTCTGACGATTGTGTTAAATTACATGTGGAAGCATCTGCTGTTTCGGTTTCTTCTTTACTTGTGTTTTGGGATTTTTGTACAGAAGATGTGTAATAGCGCCCCTAGCATATAACAACGAAAACACGTATTCTAAGAGCAAGTATAGCTCAAATATATTTAGACTAGTCAAGCATACTTCAATGTCATTTTAAGTATATTTCTGAGAAATACATAAAGCACATTTCTGAGAAGTACATAAAAAGTAGACTGAAAGTATACTTTCCTATTTTTTTTAGTTTAAAAGGGTCATCGGATGCAAAACTCACTTTTACATGTTGTTTGAACATTAATGTGTGTTGGCAGTTTGTGTACACAACCACCCTACAATGATAAAAATCCACCCAGTGGTATTTTTTTTAATCTTTAAAAGTAATATCCCCTTTTTAAAATCAGGTCACTCTCAGCTTCTTGTCGTTGTGACGGCACACCGACAGAGGGCACTCCCACGATAGTAGATTGACTCCCGACTTCTGAGCCACTTAAGAGGCAGAGGACAATGTTACTTTGGTTTTTAAAGGAAAGCGCCAATCCCGACCTACATATGCGTCTGTGTTCATGTGAATCATTCGTGATGCATCTTCAACCACAGTAGAAGTGAGTATAAGGTTTTTTTTATGCATCTTTGCAAATGGCCTTTCTTAATAATGTGCTTGTTGGCAAGTTTTGCCGATAAACGCGGCTAAATGCAGCTAAACATGGCTAAATGCGGCTAAAGTAAACATTACAGCTCACAATCCCTCAGCTCTGCAAAAAATCAACTCATTTTATTGCATGGCCCTTTAAATGCAAATGAGCTCTGCTCGCCCCACCCCTCTCTGCCTGGGATGATGAGCCATAATGTTTACTTTAGCTGCATTTAGCTGTTTAGCCGCATTTATTAATAAACCCTTATACTCACTTCTGCTGTGGGTGAAGCTGCATCAGGAATGGTTTGCACGAACATAGACGCATATGTAGATAGGGATTGGCGCTTTCCTTTTAAAAACGAAAGTAACGTTATCCTCTGCATCTTCAGCAGCTCAGATGTTGGGAGTAAATGACTACTGCTATGTTCATTATTAATTCTCACAACAGAACACTTCAATCGCACCTTCACCTGAGTCGACACAATGGCGATCGGAGTCAGACTGTTTCAGCTCGGTGAGGGTGGGTCTATGGTAAGGCGCTCATGTCAATCAACTATCGTAAAAGCGGCCTCTGTCGGAGGTGCCATCATACCAGCTGAGAATGACCTGATTTTAAAAAAGGGATATTACTTTTAAAGATTAAAAAATACCACTGAGTATATTTTTATCATTGTAGGGTGGTTGTGTACACAAACTGCCAACACACATTAATGTTTAAACAACATGTAAAAGTTAGTTTTGTATCCGATGACCCCTTCAAAGGTTGCATCAAACTACTTCAAGTATTCAGAGAAGTTTCATAATATTCAAAGTTAAAAAAAATTCTAAATAATGGAATGTACCAAGATAATGTTTGGAAACACATCAGTGAGCTCATGTTTTACCAAACAGACTTCAATCCTTTACACACAATATGATTGTACCGTCATTTGCACTTGAATAACTTTAGATTTTTAGAGAACATTATAAATATACTATTTTTTTTCATTATACTATTACTTAGATAAAGACATTACAGAAACATTATAGGAACTAGGAATGTATTTAGTTCTTGGAACTCTGTTTGGAAGACCAGTAATGTAAGTGCACGCTGATTGGCCAAACACATACAAAACACCAGCTACCTGGCATTTTCAGAAAGCTGTGTACAAATATTTACTCAACGAACATGGAAAATAGCGATAATAACAGCATTTGGCCACCTGTTGTCTGCAGCGTTGTGTTCTTGGGACATTTTAAACCTTTAATCGCGTAAATTGGGCCTTTACATTACAGCTCCATTAACACAAAATCCATGACACACAAAAACAGCTCCGATAACAGCGTCCTCCATTCACTGGTTGACACTTGTAAATGCCGCAAACAAAGACGTTGCTGTCGGCCGCTTCAAAGTTCCTGCTGCCGGTGTGAATACAATCAGGAAAACGTCCCGAAGGGGAAATTGGTTTTCTAGAAACCACCATGCTGGCTAGTTCTTAACTACGTGAAATGCGAAAGCGCCTATTATATTTTGTGGCTACTATTTTATGAGGAGCTTTAAGGCAAATATTGGCAAAAACAACAAATGGTGCAACCAAATTAAGTAAAGACAAACTAAGCCCATAGTGATGGATTTACATCCCATTTTATGCCAAACTGCTGATCCAAACTATCCAGGTTTGAATCTGCGCATTCTTTTATTCAGGTGGGTATATAAGGCAACCTTATATAAACAAAAATAACACTAGTACAATAAAAAAAAACAAAAAAAACAAGCACTTAAAATGACATTCAGCGAATAGCAAATACCAGCTGAAATCATATTCCACTCTCTCTGTTCTTTTAACAAGGACTCAATACAGGAGAAGGTGATGTTCCTTACCTATTCCAATCTTTCTCCTGTAATTTGAAAACACGTCAGAAGCCTGGTTTCTGTCTGCAAACCTACAGATTATGAATAGCTTTCCTTAAGAACATAAACAAAAGTTATCTATGAAACCTCTTGCCACTCACCAGGTGAATTCACAGACTAAGAGGCTTTTATTTGGAAGCTTTACTTCATATTATTTATACTGTTTTCTGTTTAAAAACTAGTCCCGTAAATGTTCATGAAAGAATAACCTTTAGAAAAAAAAAAAAAAAAAATTCTATGACCATTCAAAAATGAAAACTCATAAAAATGGTAACCATTAGTGCAATGTACCAAACCACTTCTTAAAACCGCCAGATGAATAATTGCAATAACAAGCTATGGTATGAAATTCATCACGCACTGCTGTGCTCATCTGACAGTAAATGCAACTATCATTAATAAAAAGCTTTTTGTATTTCACTAAAAAAATATCTTTAGCTTAAGCATGTGTTCCTACTCTTTCCCCATTTCAGTCTGATTTGATGATGCATGGCACTTTACCATCAAATTAAATGTAGCAGAAAAACAAGTTTAAAAGAGCTTTGTTTGAAAACAAATGCTTTGTTGCTAGGAAACAGTTGTCTGAGTAGTTTCTCTCTCTCTCTCTCTGGGTGTCTCTGAGTGTTTTTGTGAAAGGGACTGACCTGAGTGTTTGGCATCTCACTAAAATTTAGGAGAGATTTTAAACATGGACTCACAGCAAAGCTAATGATGCTAATAATGTTCCCTTTATACCTTCTATATATAGGCTGGGCTGTTTATGGTTCTGTTAATGTATAATGCCCAGTGTTCCTTAATCAAAATTTTTCTGCTACATTGTCAAGTAAAACTTACTCCACTGAAACCATACTGAAAGCAAACTTTAACATTTTTAGACTCTCCAGAGGGGTTTCTATGCCTAACAATGTGTCCCTCGACATGAAGAAATAAAAATGAACTCTATAGCAGGAGAGTGTGTGTATGTGTATGAGTCTGTTCCATTGAATTAATATAAACCCCTTTCATTTCAAGCTATTTTAAAATCGACAAACAAGAACATTTGCAGAAATGGAGGTGAAGAATGGTTAATCGAGGGGAGGAGGTGAGCTAAGGAGGTAAGATGTGTGGCAGGGAGCAAAAGAGAATACAATAATATAGCAAAGGCAAAAAAGAGAGATGGCAGGCTTTGAAAAGTGTTGAGGAGGAAAGATTTTGTCTATTGATTTTTGAAACTTTTGCTTTCTATTCATTTGGCTTCTGTCAGAGTTTCTCAAAGGGTGGGACATGAAAAATGAAAGGTATTATTTTAAAAGACATTTAAATGTCACTGTGTAGGATAAATTAATTTTAGATACTTTAAAAGAAGGAAAACTTTTCAACTTTTGTTATTTTCAAACAAACAAAAAAACATGCAACAAGATGATGTTCATGTCTTTCTTTCTTCAGTCATAAAGAATTTATTTATTATTTATTTATTTATTTTTTGCGGGGAAAAAAATCAGGAATGTTCTCGATATAGTGGACTACTATGGTGCCCGTGAGTTTGAACTTTCAAAATGCTGTTTAAATGTAGCTTCAAAGGGCTTTAAACGATCCCAGTCGAGAAAGAAGGATCTTATCTAGTGAAACAATTGGTTAATTTCTAAAACAAAATGTACAATTTATATACTTTTTAACATCAAATAATCGTCTTGTTCAGCTCTGCGTGAACTCGGTGTATTCCAGTTCATGACAGTTAGGGTATGTCGAATTCCCATCTTATTTTCTCCTCCAACTTCAAAATCGTCCTACAGCGATTTTACCTTTTTTTTTTTTAAAGAGTGTTTGACCCTCCATGCGTGTTCACTTTGTAAACACTGGGTCGGTACTTCTGCAGCGATGTAGGGCAATTTTAAAGTTGGGGGAGAAAATGAGATAGGAGTTTTTCGACATAACCATAATTTGAGGTTAAAAAGTTTAAATTGTAATTTTTTTTTAGAAAGTAACTATGGATGCTCTGATCCGCCTTTTTTGCCTAGGGTTTGATATCGGCCGATACAGATACCGATCTGATACCAGTTATTTTTATTTTATTTTTTTTTTCATCTGAATAAATGTAGAATTTATATATCTATGTGTTTGGAACTGATAATCGTTCTTTCACATTGTTTCAATGACAGTGTAATTATAAAGAAAAATAAAATAATACATCTGAAAAAATATACGTATATTCATAATCTATGACAAAAAAATATCATAAACTATGTTAGTGGATAATTCAGCAGCAAAAGTTATTCTAGAAAAATCAGTGCATTTAGAAATCCAAACATTTTGTGAAAAAACAACAACATTATTTTGTGGCAAACAATTGAAAGTGATGTACTAAATCTGGTAAAATATTACACATTGCTATTTGTATCATTATAAAATCCATTCAGGAAAAACAATGGATTTATATTTATAAGTATATAATATAAAATTAGAATACATTTATTTTCAATGTATAGCATATTTTTTAATAAGGCAACAATATATAATAGATAGAACAAAACAAATACACTGCGGCATGAAGCACTTACAATATGCACATCCGGTGTGCGGACTGATGTGCTTGAAGCAACACGGAGTCACAGCACACATAGTTTACAGATTCACAGCATGCAGCGCTTTGCATTAAAAGGTTCAAAACATGGAAGATAAATGCATAGTTTATTATATCTGTGCAACAGTCTATTGAGCCTGTCTTTGAACAGTTTTAAATTTCAGTTACTGTGTGCATTAAAAATTATTTATTATTACGTGTTACTCCCCTGTTTTGTTCTGACAGACACCAGGTAGCAAGTAACATCATTTAGAAACAACATTAAACTCTGGCACAGTAAAGTCCTTTTTTTTTAATGCAAAATCATAGACATTTATCCAAGTCAAGCATAATAATGTCGAACTGACTGTCGTAACTGAACGCGACCAGGGTTTAAAGGCTCTGACTGCCACAACGGAGGATTTAAGGACTTAAAGTGCATATTGCAGGTTAAAAAAAATTCGAGATAAACATACATTCGTGAATGAAAATACTATACGAACCGTTAATGCACTATTTGAAAATATTTTACAAGATCTAAGGGCACAAATTTAGAAGACAAAGTGACGATTTCCTTGACCGCTCTCAAAAACAACTTTTTTTTCCACACCGCGTCACATGACGTCACGAGAGGGAGTCGTTCGCCAAGCTCTGTTGCTATTCAGCAGGAGCAGTCGTGAGTTAGTGTGTTTTCGGTAGTTATTTTTAATTTCAATTGATCATCGTCATGGTAAATTATTGTGTTTATGGAGGCTGCACAAACTCCAGCCTGTCAGGGCATCATGTCCACGGGTTTACTAACAATAAAAAGAACGGTGCTATCTTCCGTATCTGGGTGCGTTTGTGCGGATGAAGTGACGGGCCTATACTAATGCATCTGCTTCAAAAAACGCGTTCACTTTACACCGGAGGATTATCATCCCGGCGATATGATGCAGTTCAACATGAGATGCTGAAGCAAGAACCAAGTGAGGCTCAGAGCCGGTGCAGTTCCTTCGGTGTACACAGCAGCTTCATCGGGTCCGCTGTCAGACTGTGGTTCGTCCGAAGCCGTCAGAGATGCAGCTCGACGAAAACGTCAACTGCACCGTAAGTCTTGTTTTTCTTCTCACAACTTCTCATAAATACCAAATCCGTGAACATATTTATTTAAATAATGAGACAACGAGATGTGTATAAGTTTTTGTAAAGCACCGTAGCTAGCTTGTAAGCATTAGCAATATCATTTTAAGAACCGTGTAAAAACGGTACCATAGGAGAAGGCATTACTGGTCAGTTATCCTCAGTTTGTTAATATTATAATCATCAAGTCTAGTTACAACTTGGTCACATTGTTTGCACAGCTAATTTGTAATTTATTGTCATGTGTGTTTCTAGGGCGTTGGGAGACATTGCAAGACATGAGGCTGTGTGAAGATCTGAAGCAGTGGAGCCAGCTGTTATTAACCACCTCTAAAATAACACATTAGTGTGATACCCACACTGAAAATATTTTTCTTTCAGTAGTATATGTTTTGTACATCTACATGTATATATTAACAGTTGCAATGTTGTGTTTTAAGTTGGGTATTAACAGTACTATGAAATAATATTTATGGTTTATTGCTGTATAAATTAAACTGAATTGAATTAGCCATAAATGCAGATCTGCTTGATATGTATGTTGTACACTTCATATAAAAAAATGTATACAGTAAGACAATTTGTGATTGTGATTATTTTTTTATTGTTTGTCACCAAAATGTGGCCATTCAAAACCTTTATAAAGTAATCCTTCCTCTGTAAACTGTCTAACAGCTGACACAACACATGCAGGTAAGGGCTTCCTGATGAATACCAGCGTGCACAACTTGACTGTATGCTGTCAATATTAATTGTCTTATACCAATGGCATCAAAAAGATTAACTTTACATGTATTTGTCACCTAAATATAGTCAAACTGTAATTGAGATTAAATTTTACTGTTTATTTGTACGTACAAGTATTTAGCTCAGAGTAATAAATGATCTCTACCATAAACATACTCATGTCTGCTGGCCTGGAGATGTCTATGCCCCTGCCTAAAATGCATATAAGCTATCTGTAGAACCTATTTTGATTTCAGACAGCAAGCCTCAAAGCCTGGGTGCAGAGTCAGAGACAGCACATCAAGTTTGGGGGCATTTCCCATATAAGCATATAATAAAACAAAAAGGTGTTTATCTCTCTCTCGCGCGCGCGGTAATAAGAAGCCGCTATATCACGTAACGTTTGCGTCGGATATTAATGAGTATGACACGCTTGATCAACGATCATTCGTTTGTGTTACTGGTAAGTAGAATCAATACTTCTAGATGACAAATGCTATGATTTTGCCCGATTAGATATCGTCAGCTAACACTGATCTCTCACAGACACCTGCCCTGTTCTCCTCACACCACAACTTTATTTGTCTCCTCTGACCGCTGTTCTGTTTAATCCTGGCATGTCCCTGCCCTCTTGGCCACATAGCAGGCTCATATTTGTCTGTGGTTCGTCATAGAAGTGTAAATAAACATTTTAAATGTTCTCTGCGTCCGAACAGTCATTGCGATCCATTGTTTTCCTATGGTTTACATTGACCGCTCTCCCTCTCGTTACGTCACTACCGGTTTGCCAGTTTTTCAGACGCGGAAGTAAAATTCTCTCACAAAAACGACTCTAGAAGCCTTAATAGTGTATTTTGAAGTATATTTTAAAGAAAATCTGGTTCCTACATTATTTTTCTATACATCAATTCACCGGAGTCTCTAACCTGCAATATGCACTTTAAATAGCCTATTCATATGTACCTCACATTAAGCTATCATGTGGCTTCAGAAGATTTGAAATATGAGACCCTGGACCACAAAACCAGTCATAAGGTTAAATTTTACAAAACTGAGATGTATACATCATGTGAAAGCTCAATAAATAAGCTTTCTGTTGATGTATGGTTTGTTAGGATCGGACAATATTTGGCCGAGTTACATCTATTTGAAAATCTGGAATCTGAGTGTGCAAAAAAATCAAAATACTGAGAAAATCACCTTTAAAGTTGTCCAAATTAAGTTCTTAACAATGCATATTACTAATCAAAAATTACATTTTGATATATTTATAGTAGGAATTTTACAAAAAATCTTCATGGAACATGATCTTTACTTAATTTCCTAATGATTCTTGGCACAAAAGAAAAATCAATAATTTTGACCCATACTATGTATTTTTGGCTATTGCTACAAATATACCCCAGCGACTTAAGACTGGTTTTGTGGTCCAGGGTCACATATAGTGCACAAAAACGTTATTGTGCTTTATAATGCTTTTAACAGTAACACAGAATAATACGCACAATATCGGATTTGCTTCGGCCCTCTATATCCAATACCTGATCCGACAAAGCATGGCAGTATCGGAGCCAAAACCTGATATGAATATCGGATCGAAGCATCCCTAAAAGTTGATCATTTTGCTAGATAAAACCCTTCTTTCTTGGCTGAGATTATTATTTAGCCCTTTGAATCTGCATTTAAACTTCTCACGGTCACCATTTTTCTATATGGAGAAAAATTCTGAAATGTTTGCGTCAAAAAACATAGACAGGAACATCTTGAATGATAAAGGGGTGAGTAAATTATCTGTAAATTTTTGTTCTGGAAGTGAACTTCTTTAATAACATGAGGTTTCCCAAACTGGTGTTTGTGAAGGAACTGCAGGGGTTTTATGAGTTTAATAAAAAGTTAATATTAATTAAATCATAAAAATTTTTAAAATTAAATTAAAATCAAAAAAAAAAAAAAAGTACTTAAAAAGGAAATATTTCATCTGTTTACTTGCATGTCATGTGACCATAACCAACGTCTGAGAACCAATGAACATGGAAATGTGAAACTTAATTATCAAAATATTTATTTTTCATAGTGACAAGGGTACTTCTAGTAAATATACAGTATTAGGTGAAAAAGGATCAGATGACAAAAAAAAGTTTGTAAATTTGTGCATTTATTGCGTTTGAAAGACAAAAGCCTTCCAATGACATAGAAATACATGGTTAAAAAGCATACAGAGAGATAAAAATTTACATAAAAATCAATGTGTTCATCAGTAGTTCATGCAGTGTTGAAACACTTCTTAAACCTGAAATGATTTTTGTAAATCAATGGTCAAATGCTGTTTCGCCACCTGAATAATGACTGATTCTTTATGTGAATATCCACAAAACTAAAGACCTTCTGAATATATATATATGTATGTGTGTGTGTGTGTGTGTGTGTGTGTGTGTGTGTGTGTGTGTGTGTGTGTGTGTGTGTGTGTGTGTGTGTGTGTGTGTGTGTGTGTGTGTGTGTGAGACCCTGGACCACAAAACCAGTCATAAGTGATTTATACATCATCTGAAAGCTAAATGAATACGCTTTCCATTGATGCATGATTTGTTAGGATAGGACAATATTTGTTTGAGATACAACTATTTGGAAATCTGGAATCTGAGGGTGCAAAAAAATCAAAATACTGAGAAAATCGCCTTTAAAGTTGTCCAAATGAAGTTCTTAGCAATGCATATTACTATTCAAAAAATAGGTTTTAAAATATTTAGGGTAGGAAATTTACAAAATATCTTCATGGAACATGATCTTTATTATTATCGTAGTGATTTTTGGCATAAAAGAAAAATTGATCATTTTGACCCATACTTTGTATTTTTGGCTATTACTACAAATATACCCGTGCTACTTATGACTGGTTTTGTAGTCCAGGGTCACATATATATATATATATATATATATATATATATATATATATATTAGGGGTGGGCATAGATTAATTTTTTTAATCTAGATTAATCTAGATTAAATCTTGGAATTAATCTAGATTAATCTAGATTAAAATGGCTAATTTGAATTCTGCTGAAGGCATTTTCAGAACATGTGTGCTACCCAAATAATGAATAAATTGACTAAAAGTAAGTCTTCGAGAACGGGCCAGGTGGCGCATTAGACCAGGCGCTCACCTCCTGTTTCCAAAATGCATTACAAACTGCTTGACAATTGCATTTACAACATAATTACCTATACAAACTTGTGTAACCAAGTACTTCTGCGCAAAAGGCTGCACGACGTGCGCGTTGCCGGTAAATACACAGATGAGCACGGGCATGGATTTCTGCGCGCTTCGATTAAACTGCGTTGCTTTTAGAAGCGTCAATTCAGTTGTTGCATATAGTTTAATGTCTTTATTTCGGGATTATCAAAGTAAATTATAACTCAAACTTGAGATTTTACTGGGGCACAGCAGATTTTCACTGGGACACGTGCCCCAGTAAAAAGGGTCTAGCAACGCACCTGCCCTGAAGCGGCTTCATAACTGCATCCATGTATGCACGTCTCATTTGATGTGGTAATTTCACAGAAGTTGAAGACTCGTTCTCGCTCCCTACAGTGCAATTCGTATAGGTATAGGTCATCCGCGCTAAAATATCAAAGTGAAAGTCATCATAGCTTACGTAGTTTAGACCCAGCTCCCAACCCAACTTTGAGAATAGATTAACGGCGATATTTTTTTTTATCGCCCGATAAGAGTCTCAAGTTAACGCAGCACGTTAACGCCGATAACGGCCCACCACTAATATATATATATATAAGCAGTAGGCTATTTAAGGAAAATTTAAAAGATGAAGAGGCATTAGGGAGAATCAATAAATTGTAAATAATTTATTGCTATTGTGTAAACAGAGCTAGTTAGCAACTGATTGCTTGTAATCTGGATTAGGTAATCGGATTCCAAAAATTAAGTACTTTTAAAATATTTATAATCAGAGTACAGTTACATTTGTTTAGGTATTACATGATTACATGTTATTTACTGAATATCAATAAATTATTAAACATTTATTTATAATAAATATACAAACTAATTATTAAGTAAATTAATGTGTACATTTGTAAATAAATAAATATTTGGTAGGTGCACAAGCACAAAGTGAAGCCTTGCAGAGCCAACACACACAGCAGAAGCACACTTTTTGGTTGGATGCATCTTTGAAAGAATACAGCTACAAAGTTCTGTTTAAATACTTTTACTAACATTTGTTAATGAAGTCTTGAATTGTTTCTGCTTCATTCCCTGCTGAGAACTTGGATGTGCAGACACATTCAGTCCTTTTAATTTGAGAGCTTCTGTTACAAAAACATCTGGTCTTTATTCGAGAAAAGCACAATGTTGTTCTTTCTCGCCTGTTTAACTTCTGAGTTTCTTTTATTCTTAAAGTATAAATAAAAGAATAAAGGTTCCTTCATTCTGTCCATCCAACAAGGACTAAGATCCGCTCTCGTTCCAGATTGGAGCAACTAGTGTTTGTCTTTGAGTGATGGATGTTCCCTTGCTGCCTTTCTCGTCAGCTCCAGCGGTTTGGGCTCTTTAAATCACAACTGACATTGTTTGCAGAGATTAATAGTTCATAGTCAAAGTCTGCATGAGCGATTGTTGTTGTAACCAAGCAGCTAACGTTCCAAACCAGCAGAGAATTACTGTCAAGATGTGATGTGTGTCATCTATACAAATATACAATGAAAACCCATAAATAATTGTAATCATAACTGTAAGAAAAACTATTACAAGTCCTCGCTGTTTTACCGCCTCTAGTGTTCATTTCTGTTAGAAACTGCAGGGATATGTAAATATTAGTAAGCTTCCGAAAATGTTCAGACAAGTAAGTTTCTGTCATGAGATCAGGTGGGTCTAAACAGTTGTATTACAAATTTTTTGTATCTGTGAAATCTATGAAAGCCTGTTTCCGCCACTGAGTAAAAAAGGTAACTGTGACTTATTATGACTTTTTTCTCAGAATTGTGAGATTTTAACTTAAAATTGCAAATTCTAAAGACAGAATTGTGAAATATAAACTCACAGTTCTGACCTTTTTTCTCTAAATTGCATGATATATCGCGAGTTATAAAGTCAATATTGAGTAAAATAAACACGCAATTGTGAGACAAAACTTAGAATTTCTGGATTTAAACTCTGAGAAACTTCTGAGAAAGTCAGAACTGAAAGATATAAACTCGCAACTGTGATTCTGATAACATATCTTTTTTTTTTACTGCTCAGAATTGGACTTTATAACTTGCAATTATGAGTTCATATCTCACAATTCTGAGAAAAAAGTAAGAATAGCTAGAGAAAGTCAGAATTATGAGGTACACGAAAAAAACCTTTGCAATTCTGACTTAATTTCACGAAATTGTGAGTTTATATCTTACAATTCTGACTATATAACTTGCAATTGCAAGTTTATATCATGAAATTCTGAAGAAAAAAATTTCTCAGAATTTTATATTGCAATTCTTTATCTATAACTCACAATTGTGAGTTTACATCTAACAATTTTAAGAAAAAATGTCAGAATTGTGAGTTTGTATCAAGCAATTCTAAGAGAAAATTCTCACAATTACCTTTAAAAAAAATATTTAGTTGCAGAAATGGGATTCCAAAGTAAACGACCATTTGTTAAAAAATAAATAAAAAAATAAATAAATAAATAAAACAAACAAACAATTCAATGGTGAATGCTTGATTATGTAATCAATTACAGTGTGTTCAGAAAGTATTCAGACAGCCCTTCACTTTTTTTAGGTTACATCTGTAACCCTCATTTTCTGAAGGAGGGAACTCCAACGTTATGTCGAGTGACGTATTGGGATTTCAATACTTGACATAACGTTGGAGTAAACGACTGTTGGGGGGGGACTGAAATATCACATTTACATAAGTATTCAGACCCTTTGAAAAAACCCTTTGCCTGTGTCCACCTGTGATAAATTAAATTGATTGGACATGATTTGGAAAGGCACACACCTCTCTATAAAAGGCCTCACAGCTGACAATGCAGATCAGAGTGAAAACCAAGCCATGAGGTCAAAGGAACTGCCTGCAGAGCTCAGAAACAGGACTGTATCGAGGCACAGATCTGGGGAATGCTACAAAAAAAAAAATTCTGCAGCACTGAAGTTTCTCAAGAGCACAGTGGCTTCCATAATTCTCAAATGGAATGTGTGGCGGGGATCCCGAGGCACAATCAGCGTCGCCCTGGCAACTCACGACGAACACCTGGATCCACTCACCACGGACCAATCGTTCACGGCCAGCCCTCTTATAAGCAGTTCGCTTACCACAGACAGATGAGAAACTATCTCCGATGAGGTTGAAGCTTACCTGCTCTCTGCTCTCGTTTCCCCCACAGATTCGCCGTGAACGACTGGCACCGTCACTTCCTGGACACAGCCACCGCAGCGATCTCACTCCTAGCACTTACCTGCTTTTGGACACCTTCCCTGGAAACCTGCACGAAGAAAGACTTCACCTCTCACCGAGCACCGAAGACCTCTCACCGCACGTTCACCTGCCTTACCGTCATTTCACCTAAGTCTGTCAATAAACTCACCCTCCGGGGCTCAAACAGTCTTGTCTTGTCGTGCTGTTCCCCGCCCGGCCACAAATGGCACAACCAGGACTTTTCCAAGAGTTGGTCACCTAGCCAAACTGAGCAATTGATGGAGAAGGGCCTCGTCTAGACTGCTGACCAAGAAGCTGATGGATGCTCTAATAGAGCTCCATGATCATGTATGCAGATGGGAGAAACCTACAGAAGGACAAACATCACTGCAACACTCCACCAATCTGGGCTTTATTGTGGACACATGAAAACACCTAAAGGACCCTCAGACTGTTTGGTCTGATGAACTTAATTTTTAAGCATCATATTTGAAGCTCTGCTCATCACCTGCAAAATACCATCCTAAAAGTACAATGGGCTGGTAGCAGCCTCATGCTGTGGGGCTGTTTTTCAGCGGCAGGGACTGAGGGGCTCGTCAGAGTAGAAGAAAAGCTCAATGCGCCAAAATATTGAGATAGCCTTAATAAAAACCTAGTCCAGAGCATTCAGAACCTCAGTCTGGGCTGACAGTTTACCTTCCAACATGACAATGACCCCAAGCACAAAACCAAGGCAACACAGTAGTGGCTTAGGGACAACTCTGTGCATGTCCTAGAGTGGCTCAGCGAGAGCCCTGGCATGAACCCTATCGAATATCTCTGGAAAGACCTGAAAATCCAACCTGACTGAGCTTGAGAGCATTTGCAAAAAAAGAATGGCAGAAAATCCCCCAAACCAGGTGTGCAAAGCTTCATACCCAAAAAGTCTTGAGGCAGTAATTGCTGCCAAATGTGCTTCAACTAAGAACTGAATACTTATGTAAATGTGATATTTTAGTTTTTTGTCTTTAATAAATTTACAGACATTTCTAAAATTCTGTTTTCACTTAGTCATTATGGAGTGTAGATTAATGAGACAATTTTACAATTTTTAACAATTGTAGTATCAGGCTGCAACATAACAAAAGTGAAGGGGGTCTGAATACTTTCTGAATGCACTGTATTATTCACCCTGATTTGGTGAAAGCCCCCAGACATCCGCTGAATGAAAAATGTAAATATGATGAAGGCATGGCTCATGAATATTAATTAAATGTCTGGATACTCCAAGGTGATGAATCAACATCATCATGACCTAATACATTTTTATGAGCTAAACCTTCACCATTCTAATAATGTTAATTTTGCTACATGAAAACTGAATTGGTACTACTGCAGAAAAACTGGAATTGTTACATTTCACTTTTGCTATTGAGTTGATGCTTAAGTGCCTGTACGTTAAAACTCCTAGTCTTCATTTACTGTTAGCTGTGCAGCAAATGGAAATGAAGGATAGTGAAAGTCATTACGTTACTGAAAATTGCTTGCACATCTCAAAATCGCTGATGATTGATGCTACGCCTCCAACATACTGCAGTTGGCCAACTGAACCATGCTTTCCAGCTGCACAACATTAAATACAAGGGCACACTTGGTTAGAGGATGTACTTGTATGCCACGTGTCTCCAACCATTAATGCTCTTTAAACCTAATTCAAGCTGTTCCACCTTACTTATCTTCCACCAAATATTTTAAGAGTTGAGAAGTTTTCATCTTAAGGCTATTATTGTAAGTCTCTCAGAACTACTGACCTTGTGTACTCCATCATACCTTATCTTTAAAAACCTTAATAAAACTTCAATCTGTCAGCATCTTAAATGTATCTTTAAGCCTGGTGAAAACTCCACAGAATCATCAACCATTCTTGTCCTACCGTCCCAAGCCTCCTCTCCAAAGTAGGCCATGTTCAGAAATCTCCTGTGATGTGAATCTGCAAATCCTCCTGTAAAAATGCTGCTCCTTAATACTCAGTCATTGTTGAACAAGTCCCTTCCGCACAGCTTGGTATTGTGATAGCGATTACGCTATTCTTAACAGAACAGCTCCCCCAGGACATCAGCACTTTGAAAAGATGCCCTGCCAATGTGTAGCGTGCAATTATACTGTATGGTGTTTTTCAAGAACACTATCAATCCGTGCCTTTTCACAGCCCTCCTACTGTGTTATGCCTTGCCCTAGAACTACATTGGCCATGTTTACCAATTACTTAACTAGTGACCTCAGAAATCAAGCACTGGATTTTGGGTAAAGCAATGTATTATTAGATCTTTTAGCAACTTATTTCCAGCTCTAAGCAATGTCCTCATGACAACTGGACACTGACTATCCTAAATTCTCTCTTGTAAAATAAATAAATAAATCAATTTAAAGATTATGTCCGGTACTGATAAGTCCTGAACAGTTAAACTGCCCGCTGTTCTTAGAAAAGTCCTTTAGGTCCCACAAATTATTTGGTTTTTCAGCATTTTTGTGTATTTGAACCCTTTCCAACAATGACTGTATGATTTTTAGATCCATCTTTTCACACTGAGGACAACTGAGGGACTCATATGTATTACAGAAGGTTCAAATGCTCACTGATGCTCCAGAATAAAAAAAAAACATGCATTAAGAGCCAGGGGAAAAAAACTTTTTGAATCAGGGAAAAATAACTTTTTTGAATCAGGGTAAATTTAACTAATTTTGTCTTCTGAGAAACATGTAACTATCTTCTGTAGCCTCTGAAGGGCAGTACTAAATGAAAAAATGTACACATATCCATTCCGTTCAAAAGTTTTCACCCCCCGGCTCTTAATGCATCGTTTTTCCTTCCGGAGCATTAGTGAGCGTTTGAACCTTCTGCAATAGTTGCATATGAGTCCCTCAGTTGTTCTCAGTGTGAAAAGATGGATCTCAAAATCATACAGTCATTGTTGGAAAGGGTTCAAATACACAAAAATGCTGAAAAGCCAAAGAATTTGTGGCACCTGAAGGATTTTTCTGAAGAACAGTGGGCAGTTTAACTGTTCAGGACAAACAAGGGACTTATAAACAACTATCACTAAACAAAAACACAGCTGTGGATCATTCAGGTAACAACACAGTATTAAGAATCACAGGGATGTAAACTTTTGAACGGGGTCATTTTTATAAATTCAGCTATAATTTTCTCTTGTGGACTATGTATAAACATCTTTTATGTGAAATATCTTATTCAGGTCAGTACTAATTACACAATAACATGCATTTTGCATGATCCCTCTTATTCTGGTAAAATAATTAACATGTTGCAGATTCTGAAAGGGGGGTGTAAACTTTTGACCTCAACTGTATCTGTATATAATACACAATTTTTAAAATTGTATAGCACACCTGCTGCTATCATAATAAAGAGCCATTTCAAATGTTTACATGCTTTTCTTTTTCTTTTTCTTTTCCACTCACTGTGGTAGAGCAGTTATGAAATATTGTTCTTGCAAATACTTTCTAGCATTTCATAAATATAATATGCATGCAAATTACAGCAAAGTACACCAGCTACCGTACGGTTTTCGGCAGTGGTCAAATAAGATTTAAACATTGAATTTTGAACTGATGTCTTCTCAAAGATGTGGATTTAAATGCCAATTAAATTACCACATGACCTTGGAGTTTGTCAAAAAATAGTAGATCATTCGGTAGGGGATTTTAACGCAGGTTCATTTGTAACCAGTTGGTGACAATAAGTACATCTGGGCATCACAATATTATAAAGTACAACATAAAAAAATTATATTCATTTTGAGATTTGCTAAATTACATTTAACAGTATTATTCAAGTATTAATGTTTTAAATTAAAGTTATTAAATATTAAATTGTACTGAATATTAAATTTAAACCAAATGTATTAAGTTTTAAATTTAAGCTAGTATTAAATTATATCAAAGACAATTTAAATATAAAATATGGGAAAAGAGCATGCAATTTAATATTGACAGACATTGATAAATAAATAATAATAATAATAATTTTGGATAAGCATCCATAAAACATTTATTATCTAAACCTTAGTCAGCACATCAGTTTATCCACCCATAACGTGACACATATACCGGTTTCTTAATAATACACAACATTCGTACTGCCAATGCGATCAAATCCAATCTTGAAATGTCAGACAAAAAGGCCGTTTCACTGAATTTTATGACCTCTTTACTCCAGCCCCAAAGCAAATACATTTCTGAAATATGAAGTCTCCTGATTGCTTATGCTACATCAGACCCATTATGCAGATTTTAAAGCAACCCACAGTTTTTTTTTTTTTTCAGTTCTGATGAGTAACTAAACCTAAAGGCAAAAATTTCATGATCAATTATTCTCATGTATTCCTTTCAGTTTTACCAGTGTGCTAGTGTAACCATTGCACCAACAATAGCAATCATCAAACATTTTTTTTTTTTTTTTTTTTACAATGCATTAAGAGTCAAATGCTGTCCAACTCGGCTACTGACTCATGGTTCCCCTTTAGTGTCATCATCTTACAGAAGCATTTCACATTGCCTAAAGCAAATTAAATTAATTTAATATAATGCAGTTCTATTCAGTCAATAAAAACTTTTTTCCTTTCTTTTTTCAAGCCTTACAATCCTGTTATTAGTAGGCATGTCATCGCTCTTTCCATCACAATCATCTCTCGTACAATCTTGCAATCATCTCCCTCTCTTCAAAGACAAATAACTGTTTGAAAGGCAGTTTCAACAATTCTGAAAAATGTATTCACGCCTCTTTCTGCCTCAACCATGCCAAATCTATCCTTGGAGGGATGCCTAAAAGCTCCCTAGAAAGCTTAAAAACAGATACTTTGCCAGAACAAGGAGGACAGCTCACTTCACCCCAATCCTGGAAAATTTACATTGGCTACTCTTAAAACGAGTAGAATATAATGTCCAGCTCTGTAACTGTTAACTTAACAGAGCTTGAGGGGCATCATATACAATATAAACATTGTATATGTACAAAATAAGTATGCGTTTGTCACTTACATCTACAGTGCCTTGCAAAAGTATTCATTTTTGTCACATTTTGTTTTGTTGCAGCATTATGTTAAACTGCTTAAAATTAGTTTTTCCCCACATCAACTTAAACTTCATACACCATAATAATGGCAAAGCAAAAACCAGATTTGCAAGTTTTACAAATTTACTAAAAATAAAACACTGAAATAAGTACATTGCATAAGTACATAGTTGAAGCACCTTTACAGCCTCAAGTCTTTTTGGGTATGATAACTGCATTTGGCAATTATCTGCCATTCTTTGCCTCATCTTTTCACCTCTCAAGCTCTGTCAGCTTGGATGGGGGCTGGCAGACATTTTCTAGAGTCCTAGTTGTTCCAATCGTCTTCCATTATGGATAAAGCTTCTGTGAACCTTCAATGCAGCAGATTTTTTTTTCTGAACTCTTCCCTAGATCATTGCCTTAACGCAAGTCTGTCACTGAGCTCTACAGGCAGTTGACCTCATCTTGACCTCAGGACTTGGTTTTTGCTCTGATATGCATTTTCAGCTGTTAGACGTTTCCTGAGAGGTGTGTGCCTTTCTAAATCATACTCATTCAAATGAATTTGCCACAGTTTAACTCCACTGGAAGTGTAGTAACATCTAGAAGCAATATGAATGCTCCTGAGCTAAATTTCCCAGAAAAGTGTATGAATACTTATGCAACAGGATCTTTTCAGTTTTTTTTATTTTTAATAAACTTGCTCAAATGTTAAAAACCTATTTTTTGCTTTGTCATTATGGAGTAGAGAGTGTAGATTGATGTGGGAAAAAAAAAGTAATTTAAAGTAGCTTAACATAAGGCAGCAACATAACAAAATGTGAAAAAAATGAAGGGGTATAAATAATTTTGCAAGGCACTGTACATTTAACAAGAAATAAAGATCAAAAGTATAATGTGAAAAGAGACTGGTAGCTATATGAGCTCAGATCAAGTCATCAAACCAAGTATGAAAACATGAAACTGAGTTAATACTCAGATCTGAAGAAATCCATAATTACTTGACATTTATGTTATAAAACTACTTGAAAAGCATTAAAATACAAGCCTAAAAGAGGAAAGACTGGATGCACATGTGTTTACAATGGAATTCTATATAGGGAGCTTGTTTAAATGAGAGCGAGGAATTCTTGGCTCATGATGATTTTGATTCCTGAAGGCCATGTTCTTGGAATCGTGTTCAGAATTGCAGAAATCATATTCTGAGAAGAAAGAAAACATTTTCACTTGAATAAAAATCAATCCGTGGCATGCACTTGACTTTGAGTAATGTGCGAGATGGCCTAGCAAGATAAATTGTATAATGTGGGAGACTGTAGTATAGGTCTACGGCTGTTTGGAGAGGTCTGAGCAAATAGCACAGAGCTGTACAGCCCCATGAGGAAGTGAACCAGTGGCATGTGCACTGCATAGCATCAGTGCAGAAAAATGGGTCGCCTGTCCTACTTAACCCTGACCCCGATTGAAATGATAACCCTGACCACGGCCTTCGCAAAATGATGAAAAATACCACTGCAGTTCAGCAGTGTTTTGCTGTAATAAGTCAAACGTAAAGGATACACATATATGTTGCACAGTGTAATTTTAAAAGCTCTTTCAGTGATTCCATGATGTCAGGCAACACATACTGGCTTTTTTTTTTAGCACAGTCAGTGTCTATAGCCTATGTATTACTTTTAATATTTTCTAGTGTTGTCAATATGTATGATGTAGTATCAATATCAAACTGCATCTGAAAATTATAAGCAGATGCAGTCATCCATAATAAATATGCAAACCACATTTATAGTCATTTTAAAGTCTTTCTTGTGATTATGTTAAAGGGATAGTTCACCTAAAAATGAAAATTCTGTCATTAATTACTCACCCTCATGTCGTTCCAAACTTGTTAGACCTTCGTTCATCTTCAGAGCACAAATTAAGATATTTTTGATGAAAAGCTTTCTGACCCTGAATAGACAGCAACACAACTGACACATTCAAGGTTTTTGTGTGCAAAGAAAACAAAAATCACAACTTTATTCAACAATTTCTTCTCTTCTATGTCAGTCTTCATTTGTGGTCCAAAAATGAATGAAGGTCTTACAGTTTTGGAACAACATGAGGGTGAGTATTAATTTTAATTTTTGGGTGAACTAATCCTTTAAGTTTTCCTCAAGCTTTTTTGTATGTGCAGTATTTCTATGCTGAGAAAGTAAATTATGATGTATTTTTATTTTTGCATGAGCTCATTAAGTCATTTTAAGACCTCAAATAAACCACTAGAAGCAGATCTACCCTGTAAATGAAATATTTTATAAAACTGTAAATAGAAAAGTTTTTGGACAAGAAAATACTATTTCAGTCTTTATTAGAGTTGTGGTACTCGGACTTGTACTCGAACTCGAGTCCGGTCTCGAGTTCAATTTTTAGCGGACTCGGATGCATTTTGACTCGGACTCAAGCTTTTCGGACTCGGGAATAATTGCCGAGTCCAGGAACAGCTGACGGAAATTTTACTGACTCGATGCATTATTAAGAAAGTGACATTCAGTATTCGCATGTGTTTAAAAGTCTTGCCAGTACTTGAAAGCCTGTTGGGAGAAATACAGATGTGTCACAATATCTGATCTATGCATCCAGTCTTAAAACGACAGCAGTGTAAACCTGCTGCAGCAGACTGCGTCATATTACATTTACCTATTTTATGACACAATTCAGATTTTTTTAATATGTTGTTTATATGTTGTATTTCGGACTTTATTACTCAAATTAACTCAATGGAGTTTTCTGAGGGGAAAAATGTCAGAAGTGTGGGATTTAAACTCGTGATTTTGAGCTGAGGGGAAAAGGGAGAATGCCATTTCTTATCAAAATTGTGATATATAATCTCAGAATTGTGAAAATAAAGTCAGAATTTTGAAATATAAACTCAAATGTACTTTTTTTTTTTACTCCTTTATTCCATGGACTGCTACTTAAAAACTGTCCCCTTACAGCCTCATTTTTATCCAAGAAAATAAAATCAAAATGCCATGCCAATGCCAATGCAATGCTACCCTGTCTAAGGTCTTACCATTCGTCATATAAAACCCAAAACAGCCAAAATCAGAGATAAGAGGTGAATTTTCTGCTCCTCAGGTCTCATTCACTAAGCTTCCTACCCACCCCGTTGAATTTAAACATTTACTATATAACAGCAAATAAAGTCAAGTCCTCTCTTGCCCTATAATTTTTCACATTCTAAAAGTTGTTTCACTCAAATATATCACAATACATAAGTTATAACTTCTGTTACATGACTTTAAAGTTTGCTGAGCAGGACACTAATTAGGAGATGAGATGAGATGAGATGGTGTGAAATAAAAAAAATCCAAGTGGCAATATGTAATAGCGGTTTGCTTTTTTACATTTAAATTGTCATTGCCTTATTGTAGTTATAAAAGTTAAAACAAGGTTAAGATACTGAAAAACAGTAGTGTTTAGTTGGACTCGGACTCGTCTCGGACTCGATCCATTTGGACTCGGACTTGAGTCCGACTCGACCCATTTTGGACTCGGACTCGACTCGGACTCGAATGGTTAAAGACTCGGACTCGACTCGGACTCGACTTAGGTGGACTCGACCCAACTCTAGTCTTTATACTTCAAAATTTTGTTACAAAATGTGTTACTTGCCATTTCTTTGTAATTATTTGTGAAAATTACTAGCAGTTTCTGAGCAAAAATAGTTTCAAAACAGTTTTAGTGCCAAAATCGAAGATTACAAGATTAAAGTTGTAATATTTTGAGAATAAAGTCGGAATATTATGAGAATAAAGAAAAAATATTTCGAGAATAAAGTAAAAATATTTCAAGAATAAAGTAAAAATTATGAGAATAAAGTCAAAATGTTTTGAGAATGAAGTTAAAGTGTTTTAAAAATGAAGACAAAATGTTTCGAGAATAAAGTCAAAATATTTTAAGAATAAAGTCAAAATTATGAGAATTATTTTGTAGCAATTATGAGATTAAAGTTATAATATTTTGAGGGTATATTCTAGCCTATTGCACATACAAATGGCCCAGATTGGGAACACCGGGAGATATTTCAAAGTCTCAGCTTTCAAAATCTGTCAGTTTTATAGCAAAATACAAACAATATGTCTATTACAATGTGTTTTTCATGTTTTATTTGGCGTGACAGATCGCTGTATTCACCTCAGTTTAAGCGGCATGTGAATCAGTCATCTTTCCGATTACAGTAAGACATTTGTTAAATTAAATTAGGCTATATTTTTTTCATTCCTTCAAATGTTTCTTCTTGTTACATTAAAAGCAACAAAGCACAAAATTATTGTGATTACTGGGTGTCTGGTGCGCTACAAATAATGTATGGAAGATATTAATTAATAAATATTATTTCCAATCTATCCTATTCCTAATCTATTCCTAATTGAATACGTAAAATATTATTTTCAAGCATACTGTCCCTGAAACATTTTGACTTCATTCTCGAAACATTTTGACTTCATTCTCTAAACATTTCGACTTTATTCTCTAAACATTTCGACTTTATTCTCGAAACATTTCGACTTTATTCTCGAAACATTTCGACTTTATTCTCGAAACATTTCGACTTTATTCTCGAAACATTTCGACTTTATTCTCGAAACATTTCGACTTTATTCTCGAAACATTTCGACTTCATTCTCGAAACAATTCGACTTCATTCTCGAAACAATTCGACTTCATACTCGAAACAATTCAACTTCATTTAAGAAACTTTTCGACTTTATTCTCAAAATTTAAACGTTTTTCTTTAAACATTTCGACTGTATTCTTGAAACATTGTTTGCACATTGTTTGTATTTCACTATAAAACTGACAGATTTTGAAAGCTAAGACTTTTATAGTAAAAGTACCAAAAGCACAAGGCTTATTGCTATTATTGGGTGGTTAGCGCACTACAAATAGGCCTAATGAATACAGAGCTAATCAAAGACGTGAAATACTATTTTCAAGCATACTGTCCCTGAAACATTTTGACTTTATCCTCAAAACATTTCGACTTTATTCTCGAAACATTTAGACTTTATTCTCGAAACATTTCAAATTTATTCTTGAAACATTTCGACTTCATTCTCGAAACATTTCGACTTCATTCACGAAACACTTCGACTTCATTCTCGAAACATTTTGACTTAATTCTCGAAACATTTAGACTTTATTCTCGAAATTTAAATGTTTTTCTTTAAACATTTCGACTGTATTCTTGAAACATTTTGACTATTCTCAAAAAAATGAAACTTTATTCTTGTAAATGTCTACTGTATTCTCAAAATATTTTAACTTTATTCTCGTAATTTCTAATTTATTCTCAAATTATTACAAACTTAATCTCATATGTGTTTTTTTTTTTTTTTTTTTTTTTTTTTTTAAACATTAAACATTTTAACATTACCTGCAGAGTGCTTCAAAATTACTCAACACTTAGTACTGGTCAATTTATCTGAAATTTAACTTACTTAGACCAAACTTTGTTGTATAACAGAAATATCACATGCATAATCATGCAGATGTTCCAAATAGCAGCATATAAGTGTGTTGTCACAGAGCTTTAAACCTCCAAAACAAATAAAGGAACATTTGTCCTACACTCCAAAGCCAAATCATTCACTTTGCATGATATTGGGAACAGACTGGGTTCTATGAATTCACTCTGTGTGATGCAACATTCTGTACACAAGCCAGATACACTCACTATTCCTCCTCCTCATTCACAGTCTTGTATATATAGGCCATTCTATACTGTACAACAAAGTTACTTATACTTGCAGGTGTCTACATTCACACACACACACACACACACACACACACACACACACACACACACACACACACATATGGTTAAAGAAGCACACACAGTATTGACATGTGAGAAATAATGAGGGGTCGCTTGCTTCACGTGTTAGGGCCATCCTCTCATTGACCTGGTCGTGTGGTTCATTATGGACGAGAAGATTTCAAGTGTTCTCGTCTTCTCTTCTGGCTTTCTGGTAAGGCGCTGGCAGTACAACAGAGCGCTGGCAGCACTCAGCCACTTAATGAGCAGAACTCTGACAGCACCATCACACACTCACTCGCCAAGTGATGATCAGTGGGTGCATTAGTGAGCAGAGGGTTACATGGCTCTGCTGTTATCAGAAGCAAGCAGCTGATGTCTTAGCCTCCTTCCTTCTGCAATCCCGGCTAATCGATTCTCTTCATCCTTCTCTCCACACATTCACCAACTCTATTTTTTCCTTCACTTCATCCCTGCCAGTTATAGGATTATTTAATCACTCATTTTCTCACTTATATGTCCTCTGTGACTCAAAAGATGGGGATAGTGGTGTAGGAGGCTTTTCCCCTCTTTTTTCTTTTTTCTTTTTTCTTTCGAGGTCATAGCTAAAAATCTATATATCTAATTTCACTTATTTCATTGATAGTTTTTCTTACACAATGCGCTGGGAGAATTCCATTTGAAAGTGAGCACCTTTATGCCCTACTTATTCCAAAAAGCAGAAGAAGAAGCAAAAGCACAAGAACACATATGTTACTGCCATCTACCTGAATCCAAACATCACCTTGATAAAAGTACCAGCAAAATTGATTCTTATGGCTGCTAAGATTAATGGAGGGGGTTTGCATCAGATTTGTCAAAAGCAGATATCATGTGTTTTTCTAGTTCAGAGAAATGTTTCCTTGGTATCTAACTGAAATAAAATAAGTTTAAGTACTTAAGTTAATACAACTAAACTGAAATAAAAACAAAGCTAAATAGACATGTGTCCCTACTACCTTTCTTGGCCTTGAATGTGGTAGTACCATTGTTGTCTAATGCAGGGTCAAGTTCTCAGATTTCATCGAAAATATCATAAATTGTGTTCCGAAGATGAGTCTTGTGAGTTTGAAATGACACGAGGGTGAGTAATTAAAGTCAGAATTTCATGTTTGGGTGAACTATCCCATTTAAGGGTAAAAAAAAAAAAAAGCTGTATGGAATCAATTCTACAGTAGACCTCAATTGGAGACAACATAATTCAAAAGGCAAAGCACATCTTTAGTGTTCTCCTTTTTCCAATTTAATAGCACATTTGCTGAAAAAAAATAAATAAAATAAAAAATTGCTCGCAATTCTCAGTCTGATCTATGTAAAGGAATGAAGAATAATGGATTCTAGGTCTTGCGTTATCATTCCATTTAGATTTCATCAAGACACTGATGGGTTCATCCACTTTATAATAACAGCCGAAAATAAAATAGCAAACTTCATCTGTAAAATTACCCAGGTGTAATTTGAAAATCCTCACAGGCTCATTTGAAGACAGTGACAGTTTCTTTTCCTCCCCCGTATTCGTTTTCATTTTCATTTTCAGAGCACACAAACTTTGTTGGCATCCTTGCTGTACCCTTATCCTTCCCTCACCAATCATCCCCACCCCTACCAGACAACAGATTGAAGGAATTCACCAGGTTTTTCTCTTTCCTGCATCTTCTCCATTTGCTTGTTCTATTTTTGCTAGCAGCCTCAGGCCACTATTAGTTTCATATAAAGAGCCAAGCCTAGCTCTGCGCACAAGCACTGTTTATTGTAATGTCGATGTTGCATCTGCTTCTCTTTTCCATTTGTAGAGGGGTAGGAGGGTATCTGATGGCAGAACATGCTTGCATCATCTTGGAAGTGCGAAGTAAACTTCATTTGTTTCTTCAGTACTTTCTAGATCTCCTTTGCACGTTGTTTATTTAGCCTTAACCTACAAGATGATCTTGTTGGAGTAGAACAGATTTAGGGTGACCAGATTCTCGCTCAGACCCATTAACCCATGGCATGAGGATGGTTTGCATGTTTCTGCTGCTTTCAGGCTGGATGTGAGATCAGCATTTTGCTATCACCCTCTGCGTCACTTTGATCTCATAATCTTTTGACTTTGTGGGGTCTGCCAAACATCTGGAAGTCTGTAAGCACCATCTGTACCCTCATGTTGCCTAATGCAGGTAAACAAATAAACAGGTTATTCTCTTCAAAATCCACTGGACCTTCTAGTCCATTAAATGATGAACAGGTACAGGATATGTAATCACCTCTCTGGGGAATACAGGATGAATGCTAATGAACAGAGATTCTGTCTGCATTAGTCATAGATAGTGATTCACTTGCTGTGACACTGTATGTGAGGGAGGCTAGTATTTGTGTACCTCCACTAAAATGTTTGAAGATAAACACTGAGAAATGCGTGAAAGGTTACAGAACACATTTGATTGTGAAATGATAGGAAGCTCTAATCTCACACAGAATGAAGTCAGATGCTTTTATCAATTAAGCTAAAACGAACAAAACTAAACAAGATAGACTGTAATTATGTTTATGTTCTCTCAAGAAAAGATATGTCTTATTAAATTTAGGTTAATGCTTTGCTTGCTTTTTGACCATGCACTTACTCTCAACTTGATAGATTTGTACTTAAATAAAATATGAACATCATAAAGTATTATAAAAAGAATGGATGCTAATTGGATTTCTTAACTATTTAACTTTTTTTTTTCCTCACTAAAACAAGATTGGGAAAATTATATCTGCACTTAAACACAACTACAGTTGTAAGGCTTCATTTAATTGGTAATTATGTCTAATGTGGAAAGGTCAGTAGTGGTCAGATGTTTGGGGTGAATAAGATTTTTATTTTTAATAATTAAATAGCTCCAGCATTAGGTTAACTGAATATCAAACAATAGACTAAGGTTTTGAAATTAAAAGTCCATTGGCGTCCTATCCACCTCATTTTTTCCTGTAAGAGCAGGTGTAGCCATTTGTAAATTTTATGGGTCTGGCTTCTGGTCTCATTTTTGGCTGTACAAAACAGCTAGTTTTGCTACTTGATATTGCAAATTGATGTGTCCTAAAATGTTATTTTAATGTATTATATTAATCAATTAATTGAACGCACTGGTTTGTAGTGCAAACCGTATTTTTTTACGTGTTTTAACGTACACTGTTATTCCTCTATACTGTAGCACCTAATGAACCGGAAGACTTGCACATAGGCTTACTTCCATGTTGAAAAATAAGGTGGATAAGTGATAGATAAAATGGGACATATGGAAAATTTGATGATTATTAAACAGTACCGATATGTATGCTTACATTGCATCCGATCACATGATGAAAACGTACTTGTGGGAACTTTTTCACAAGATGCAAAATACTTTAACGCCATTTACATTTTGTGATATATTCGATATGAAATGTCCAGAGTGGCACTAAAAGAGTGTTCTTTTTTTTTCCTCGGAACAGTGGAAAGTACATATGGTACGTTTTATGTGACATTGGCTTTTAGCTTGTTTTTCGATTTCTCATCTTTCAGCTTTTTAATTTTTTACGGGATTTGTACCCAAGGATTCCCCATCCTAAGTCCAGTTCCGTGGCGGCTGAGCTGCCGAGCAAGCTTGTTACGTCCAGAAAGCAAAACACATGGAGCTGTAATCATAACTGTGTATGAAAACGACTACAACTGCTTGTTTTTTAACCGCCTCTATAGTGTTCATTTCTGTTGGAAACTGCAGTGGTATGTACTTAGTGGTACATATTTTGTGTCTTGCGAAAAAGTTCCCAAAGGTATGTTTTTGTCATGAGATCATGTAGCAACATGGCAGTTATTATCAAGGTACACAACTGTTCAAAAGATTGGGATCAGTAAGTAATACTTTAATTTTTAATAAAACCAATTAATACTTTTATTCAGCAAGGATTAATTAAACTAATCAGAAAAGATCAGTTGTCAAGTAAATGCTGTTCTTTTGAACTTTCTATTCATCAAAGAACTAAAAATGTAATGTAAATTGCTGATTTATTTATAAGTAATTTATATAATGTACTGAATTCATTACTATGGACCTGATGCATTTCCCAGATAAATATGAATGTTATATTTTGCCCTTTGTGTACTGTGTGTAACTAAAAGAAGGACAGACTGTCACTAAGGAATATAAGTGCAGTATTTATCTTCTAAAGAGCACATAATTACCACCAATCACGTTGTTATGTTTACAGATACGCCACAAATTCACAAACCATTCACATGGTGGTCCATTCACATTCTCAGTTTATCAATATTTTCTTTCTTCTTCCCTTTCAGACTGAGAAAATTAGAAAATCTTTCATCCATTTGGCTATTGTTAGTGTTTGCTGCTAAATTCTACATTTCTTGACCCCTTCCTCTCAGTGGCTACTTTAAATCAATGTCTAAAACAAATATTGCTGCCCTCTGTACCCTTGCATGTGTATATTCAATCAATTCCAGAAGCCGGTAATGTTTTTCCTCTCCCGTCAGATAAATACTGTCTGTGTCCTAGTGGTGAAATAATCTCTATCACTGAGGGGAATATAATGAAATACATATAAATCTTATTGGATGTATTGGACCATGATGTACCATTGACCAGTCTCATAAAAGGACAGCGCCACCATAAGAAGAAAAAGAAAATCTAACATAAAAAAGATTTTGAACACTTGACCAAAAGACCACCGACAGTGCTCCTAATATAAAAGTGACTTCTACGAATATGATCATTTGGCCACAGATTATCTACAACTACCATCCATTGTCAGGTGAACAATTACTGCTACTTCTTACATTCATTACGCATTTTCAAGGATGAAAGGGTCTACTTACTCTCTATCCTTAAATCCCTGCTTTACCCCATATGTGTGGACACATGGAGGATGAGTCTCACAGTCGCCAGAGTAGATAAGACTAAACCCTTCACTCCACTTAAGCCTGGCAGAGGAGAAAGAAAGATGGCTTAAATGACTAAATTGTCTTGATGTTTAACCAGCATTTTGCTGAACTGGAACTGTCATTTCACTGGGTGTAATTTTTCCGTCAATGCAGCTTATTTTTTATGGGTGACCGATTGAAAAAGCATGCTGCAAATAACTGGTTAGTCCTCCAACAAGCATTACATATACAGTACATATATACATTTTGAGTATGTTTTAAAATGCTATTAATTTCTGTGATGCAAAGCTTAATTTTTTATCAGTCATTACTCCAGTCTTCAGTGTCACACAATCCTCCAGAAATCATTATAATATGCTCATTTATTAGCAATGTTTTAAACCTGTGATACTTGTTTCAGCATTCTTTGATGAATAAAAAGCTAAAAAGCATTTATTCAAAATATAAATCTTTTCTTACAATATAAGTCTTTACTATCACTTTTTTTAATCAATTTAACATCCTTGCTGAATAAAAGTATTAATTTCTTTTAAACTTACACGAATGAATTATGTTCTTTTTAATGTTTTATTCATCAAAAAATCCTGAAAATTCAGCTTTGCATCACATAAATAAATTCTATTTAAAAAAATATCAGAAACAGAAACCCACTATTTTAAATTAAAATAATATTTCACAGTATTAGTTTTTTTCTGTATTTTTTATCAAATAAACAAAGCCTTGATGAGCAGAAAATACTTGAAGTCCTTGTTAAAAAAAATAAAAAATTACTGAACCCAAACTTTACGGTGCCCGCCAGGGGACACCTTCGGTTCACTTATGTTTGTCGTGGCCACGAGATATTAATTCGTGGCCATGACATATTAACTCGTGGGAACGTAATATTATGTCGTGGGAACATCATATTATGTCGTGGCCACGAGATCATTTTGATGAGGTAAGGACATCCTTATGTCGTGGCCACAAGATGCGATGATGAGGGAACAAGATCCATTTCTCGTGGCCACGACTTCTTATGTTGAGGAAACAACATGCATTTCTCGAGGCCACGAGTTTCATACATAAACAAACCTGCGTGACCATAGTAACCCAGGATTATCAGAGATAGGTTTATTAATATTTTATTTTTAATTAAGAAATTATTATATTAATTGTTACAGAAATTAATACAATATTAAATTATTAGGCTATATTAACAATGGGCGAAGCTGTATATGCCAGTGCTGTCTGTGTGCGATGTAGACTATATAGACCTATATTAAAAAGTTTATCATGAATAAATATTACATAAAGTACATCACATAAAATAGTCCTACAGGAAACATTTTATGCATCTCAGAGTCTTGTCCATTAACTGATCCTCCTCTTTCCGTAATATTTTTATTATTCGTTTATATTCGTTATTTTCCCCTTCATTTCGATCTCCTTAACGTTATGAATGTAGGTTCCATGACTGGGATTTTTACAGTTCAAAGGCTGAATTTAACATATACTGTATTTTATTTAGTCTAATTAATAGACAAATATAGTGTTTCAGTGAAGAGTGAATTATTCACGTATTTTCATTTGGAAATCATTTATCGTCACACCATAAAATAGGCCTACATGACATTCCTTGAATTCTATTAACTGATCGTCTTTTTTCCGTATTTGTATTATTATTATCGTCATCATTATTATAATTATTATTAATTATTATAATTAGCCTATTATTGTAGGCCTATATATTTTTTATTTTCGTTTATATTCGTTTCCCCCCTTCATTTTCATCTCTTTACTTAACGTATATGGAAATGATACTGTAAATGCTTGACATGCTATGACTGATTTTGACTGGAATGTAGTTTAAAGGTTGGATTGAACATATTTTTATTTTGTTTCATCTAATAGACTAGACTATATAATACTGTTCACTGACGATTGAATCATTCACGTAGTGAAACGAATATAAATGAAAATCAAAATATATACAATAATAATAATAATTATAATAATGATGACGATAATAATAATAATACAAATACGGAAAAAAGACGATCAGTTAATAGAAGGAATGTCATGTAGGCCTATTTTATGGTGTGACGATAAATGATTTCCAAATGAAACTACGTGAATAATTCACTCTCACTGAAACATTTGTTAATTAATTAGACTAAATAAAATACAATATATGTTCAATTCAGCCTTTGAACTGCATTCCAGTAAAAAATCCCAGGTATAGAACCTACATTCAGAACGTTAAGAGATCGAAATGAAGGGGAAAATAACGAATATAAACTAATAATAGCCTACAAATATTACGGAAAGAGGAGATAATGGATAAGACTGGGATGCATAAAATGTCTACATCGCGCACAGACAGCATCAGCATTCGCATATACAGCTTCGCCCATTGTTAATATAATAATTTAATATTGTAACAATTTCTGTAACAATTAATATAATAATTTCTTAATTAAAAATAAAATATTAATACCTATCTCTGATAGGCTAATCCTGGGTTACTATGGTCACGCAGGTTTGTTTATGTATTAAACTCGTGGCCTCGAGAAATGCATGTTGTTTCCTCAACATAAGAAGTCGTGGCCACGAGAAATGGATCTCGTTTCCTCATCATCGCATCTTGTGGCCAAGACATAAGGATGTCGTTACCTCGACAAAATGATCTCGTGGCCACGACATAATATGACGTTCCCACGAGTTAATATGACGTTCCCACGAATTAATATCTCGTGGCCACGACATAATATCACGTTCCCACGAGTTTATATGTCGTGGCCACGACAAACATAAGTGAACCGAAGGTGTCCCCTGGCGGGCACCGTACAAACTGTATTAGATGTACACTGATTTTTTTTATCCTTTTACATGAATATAACTACAACTACTACTAATAATAACAGTAATGATGATTTTAGCCATTCACTAATATGCAAATTAACACAACCAGTGATTAAAGCAATGAACTGAATCTGTGCTAAAATCAACTAGGACACCAACCATTAGCTTTGCTTGCTAAATGGCTAAATAAAGCAAAATTTTTGATATATCTAGCGGACACAGTTAAACGGACAGTAAGAGCTGCTTAAAGTGAATTCAGCACTGAGCATGCAACCTTGTTTTATCTGGGAAGTGAAAAGGACAAAATACTTGTATAAAAGCCATACCCTCTCTGTGTCATGGATTGGCCAGGTTCTTCCACCTCCCTCACACAGCGATCACTCTCACCTGAATATTAATCAGTCACACCTGCACGCAATTCATCAGAGCACCTTCATAAGCACACCACACACAGTCACCAGTGTCCAGGCTCGTTACTTCGTAAGCGGACTCATCTCAGAACTCCAGCAAGGATTCTAGAGGTTACTTTGATACTTACCTGTGGCTACTTACCTGTCTTGTCTTCTATTCCCAGTCCAGTCTGTCTCGTCAGTCGATCACCGCCTCCAGTGTGTGTGTGTGCCATAAGCCAGCATCCAGTCCTTCCTTTCGACGTCCTCCGATCATCGTTCCTGCAAAAAGGAAAAAGAACTCAACCTCATCCATCCACCGTACATCCAAACTTCATTAAATATCTGGACAGTTAACTTACCCGGTTCTGCACGCCATCATCTGCATTGCTCTGCTGAAATTCAATAAACCCTGTTACGTTTGCACTTACCTGTCTTGTTAGTCTGCTTCCTTAACACTCTGACTCTGAGACAACTCTTCTAAACAATTAATCTATATGGAAGTGGACACCATTGTGTCATGCTGCCTGTATATAGGCCAGAGTTGGCAACCTTTTTATCATAAATTGCCATTTTTAGTGCCTGAAAGCAGAGGTCTTCACAGGTCCACTTGGATCCGAAAACCCGAGCGGGTTCAGGTCCAAAACGTCTACGAGTGCCTCAGACATGGATCGGGGTTTGATATCAGTGGCTTCTGGTCTTGAGTAATTTAAAATATGTTTTTTCCAAATGGACCTGATAAAACCCAAATTCTTTTTAACTATCCGTGCGTACTTGGCATTCGTGTTAAATGAGGAATGCATATACCTGTAAAAAAGGAACATATGTTTGTAACCCCACACACAGAAATCCATCAGGAAAATCCACTCGCTTCATTATGCTGCATGTTCACGCACAGCTTTTCTTTTTTGTGTGCAGAAGCCGGAGATGAGGTTGCAGACAATACTAGCAAATCCATGAATTTTTATACTGTCAATTTAATTTATCAAACTATCTATTTATTTTTCAAACTTACTGGTCACAATTGAAAGCCGAACTCAGAAATAACTTGTATCCATCAGGCAGGCCATTATATAAAGTAATAATAAATAAGTAAATAAATAAATTAAATAAATGAAAGTAATGGAACAGCAGCCAAAACAGTCAGCAGGACACCGGATTTTCCCTGACTGACTGCAGGGCTGCAGGCTGTGCACACATCAATGCTGTTTATGTTTGGGTCCAGTCGGGTTTGAAAATAAAAGCCATCATGTTTGACTCTAATTTCATCGAGTATGTCTCTTTTGAAAAAAATAATTTCTGCACATTGGGTTTGGGCAAGAAGTGATTTGGGTCGATTCAGGTCGGGTACAGATTTTAGGACCAGAGAAGACCTCTACCTGAAAGTCCTTGATGAATCTTGACATTGTCATCCTTGAATATGGACATGGGTGTCTTTCAACATGGCTGTTTAAGAAATGAAAAACTGTATGATGCACCAATTAAGGTTAGAAGAATTGCTGCGAAACAAACAACATGACAGAAACACACAAAGTTGGAATCAAAATTATTCAACCCCCCAGAGACTGCAGTACTTTACAAATACAAGCTTTTCTGAAGATCCAGGACTTTAAAGAAATTGCATCTACAGCAGTTTACTGGCATATTAAAAATGATGTCAATATATAATGTAATGTTTTTGAGTTATAGGATTTTTTAATAACATAGCAATGTCATAATTATTCAACCCCTATTCAACATTGCAATTTTAAGTCACTTATTTTTATGATAGGGAACAAAATTGCCTTAAAACACAATTAAGATATTTTAGATATTCTATTAAAAAACAGAATTAGCGTGTGCTGTTACACATACATACATTTCTATTATATTAGAAAGTCTAAGGCTACATGAAGATTTCTAAGACATTACAAGTTCCTAGAGACACAGCTGGCAGCCTTATTCCTTAGTTTAAAGTGTGTTGTACCAGAAAACCTTTGAGGGTGTTGAACAAAAAAAAAGCACAATATCATCAAATGTTTGATGAGAGAAACTGAAAAAAACCCTGCAATGTACAGCCAAAGATTTGTAAGATGACCCGACGAAAGAAGGAAAAGCATTTCAATGCAGAGTGTAAGATGAACACAAGACAAGTATGGCTTTCATGTTGGTGAATCTTGCCGAATACCACTCTTGACCAAGAAGAACAACAAGGCTGACTTGAACATGCTTAAATTTATTTGGATAGACCTGTTGACCTCTGGAAGAATGTTTTATTGAGTGATGTGACCAAAGTGGGTCAGCGGTGTGTCATGATCGGGGCTGTGGGGTTTCCCTCAGCCACCTGAGGTCGCTGTTCCTGCACTGCACTCCCTTGATTGTTCACCTGTCCTTGTCATCAGCACTAATCACCCACATCTGTTCACTATCAGGACTATAAGTATCTTCACTACTCACTCTGCATTCATGTCTGCATTGTCTCGTGTCATGTTTGTTTTTCTGAAATTTCCCTGACCTTAGATTATGTTCTGGATCTTGTTTATTTTGTGTTCGAGTTATTAGTTTGTGCCGTGTTGGCCTTTTTGTTTGTTGATTTGTGTTTATTTATATTAAAATTCATTCTCACCTGCATTTGGACCCAGACCTCCTTGTTGTTCCGTGACAGAATGCAGACTCCACAAATGGGTCCAGCAGGGAGGAATATTTTTTTTGAGGAGGCGGCGTTCTCCCGCCTGGGGCCAACGACCACCCGCTCTGTTCCCAACACGGCGGGGATGTCGTTCGAGGCGGCGTCGGCCAAGAGGTTCGAGTTCCTCTACACCTGTTTGGCGCAGATGGAAGCCCTTAGCGCCGAGGCTGCGCTGAAGCGCCCCTACTTTGCGGCGAGGGTGGAGACGCTCTTCCACGGGAAGGCGGCGGCGACCGCCATCTCCGTTCCTGACGCGGCGGCGACCGACATCGCTGTTCCTGACGCGGCGGTGACCGCGCTCTCTGTTCCGGACGCGGCGGTGACCGCGCTCTCTGTTCCTGACGCGGCGGTGGCCGCGCTCCCTGTCCCTGACGCTGAGGAGAATGCAGACATCCATGATGGGTCCAGCGGGGAGAATTTTTTTTTGAGGGGCATCTTCACTACTCACTCTGCATTCATGTCTGCATTGTCTCGTGTCATGTTTGTTTTTCTGAAATTTCCCTGACCTTAGATTATGTTCTGGATCTTGTTTATTTTGTGTTCGAGTTATTAGTTTGTGCCGTGTTGGCCTTTTTGTTTGTTGATTTGTGTTTATTTATATTAAAATTCATTCTCACCTGCATTTGGACCCAGACCTCCTTGTTGTTCCGTGACATGTGTCTGGTGCAAAAAAAGGCAAAGCTTATAAGCAGAAGAACACTAAGTATACATCCAAATCTACAGTACTTAAGGTTGTTTTAAAGATCAGTCATAGAATGTTCTTGAGTGGATGTTCAGTGTTCAGATTTAAGATTACAGTAGAGAGATTCTGCAACAAATTTTACTTTTGGGGGTATAATTTTGAACATGAACGTTTAGAGCCAATTAGATTTTTTTTCCCCATCAACTTACGTTCTCGTAATTACTCAAATGCGTATTAATAAACTTTCTCCAATACTGTACTGATGCCTTTGAATTGTTTTTATAAAATTTTGTTCTTTGCAGCAAAATGTCTTGCAGGTCAAGGGGTTGAATCATTTTGATTGCAACTGTAGATCACTGCAATAATGATCCAGACTCTTTAGTATTTAGTTCAAATGTATTTTTGTTTGTTTCTTCATAAAGACAGTCTGTGAATTGGAAAAGTTGTTGTATATACTCATGCATAAACAAGTTCCTAGAAGTTTAACTGAAAATGAACAAATTTCAGTTGAAACCTGATAATCCACATTATCCCAGCATAACATCATTTACTGAAAAACTAATTTCTGAAGGATCATGTAACACTGAAGACTAGAATAATGATGTTGAAAATTCAGGTTTGCTTCACAGGAATAAATTATATTTTAAAGTATATTAATGTAGAAAACGGTTATTTTAAATTGCAATAATATTTTACAAAATTAATTTTTTTTTAAGTATTTTGATCAAATATACACAGCTTTGATGAGCATAAGAAACTTCTTTAAAAACGTCTTACCGATCCCAAACTTTTAAATGGCAGTGTAACTCAACAAAAAGTACTTACTTCAGAAAGAATTTTGTTGAGAAAAAAAAAAAAACGTCTCAGGTTACGTATGTAACCCTAGTTCCCTGAGGGAACGAGACGCCGTGTCATTGAACGCTATGGGGAACGCCATTGGCGGGCAGCACTCTGAATCATGTCTACAACCAATGAAAGACGGGAGTGACGTCACAGGCGCGGTGACGTCATCGACCAGAAGGTATAAAGCACGTGCGTTTGACGCCCGCGGCAACACGAGGAATGGTAGTCAGCCTCTGTCTGGTCGCCAGCCAGAGCGAGAGATACTCCTCGGCCCTCAGGCACACGAGGAGTCTTAGTCCTTTGTCTGGGAATAGCTAGTATTCCACGGACAGGATGGTAAGTAGTCCTTGGCCCTCAGGCCCACGAGGACAGTGCACTCGACCTCAAGAGAGTTCCTCGGCCCTCGGGCTCACGAGGAGAAGGTAGTCCTTTGTCTGGGGTTCCACCAGAACAAGAGGGACTCAGGAGCTCGGCCTGGCACTCCGCCAGGACACGAGGGGAATAAGCCATTGTCTAGCATTCCGCGGACAAGAGGGCACTGTAAACCTCGGCCCTCGGGCACACGAGGAAGACAGTAATGGGCCTCTGCCTGGTAGCCAGCCAGCGCAGGAGGCACTCCTCGGCCCTCAGGCAGATGAGGAGTCTTAGTCCTTGGTCTGGGAAAGGCCAGAACCAGAGGGACCGAAATACACTCGGTCTGGTAGTCTTGCCAGAACACGAGGGGATTAAGCCATTGTCTAGTATTGCACGGACAAGAGGACTGTATGATCCTCGGCCCTCAGGCACACGAGGATAACAGTGGACCCCTGCCTGGTCGCCAGCCAGTGCGAGAGGTACTCCTCGGCCCCCGGGCGCACGAGGAGTCTTAGTCCTTTGTCTGGGGTTCTGCCAGGACAAGAGGGACTGAATGAGCTCGGTCTGGTAACCGCACCAGAGCGTGAGAGTAAGAGCCTTTGTCTAGTATTCCACAGACAAAAGGTAACTTGATCCTCGGCCCTCAGGCCCACGAGGATGCAGAAATACTCCTTGGCCCTCAGGCACACGAGGAGAAATGGCGAAAAGTGACTTCTCTTCTTTTAACAAAAAGAATGCGCCTAGGAAGTCTCCTCCTGGCTAGGGAGGTGGCTGACTCTCTTGGACCTAATTAGCTAGGACGAGAGGACAGAGGAGCCTGGAGCGGCTCTGAGGTCGAGTTCGTAAAACCTGACGAATGTCAGGGGCGAGGACCAACCCGCAGCATTGCAGATGTCCTGGATGAGGACACCTGCTGTCAGAGCTTTGGAGGCTGATACACCTCGTGTGGAGTGAGCCTTGAGACCCAACGGGGGTGGGAGACCAGAGGACTCATACGCTGTAGAAATGGCATCAATGATCCATCTACTAATAGTGGGCTTGGCAGCCGGGAAGCCCCTCCTTGGAGGGCCGAAACAGACAAACAATTGTTCTGACCTACGCCACGTGGCAGCTCTGTGGACATAGGCATCTAATGCTCTGACAGGGCACATGCAATTTAGCTTCCTGTGATCCGGCTCCGTGAATGGAGGAGGATAGAACGCCTGTAGCGTGATTGGCTGAGGTGCTAGGGACGGGACCTTCGGTACATACCCGACTCTCGGGTAGAGAAAAGCTTTGGCCATCCCTGGGGCAAAGTCAATATGAGAAGGGGCCACCGAAAGGGCCTGAAGGTCCCCAACTCTCTTCAGAGAGGTGAGAGCTAACAGAAGCGCTGTCTTTATGGTAAGCATACGGTCTGTACTCTCCTCTATGGGCTCGAATAGAGGCTTGCATAGAGCTTCTAGCACAACAGCTAGGTCCCACGTAGGAACCCTCGGTTTCACTCGAGGCCTCAACCTGAGTGCACCGCGGAGGAAACGAATGACTAAGGGATCTCTGCCCACTGAGAGGCCACCTTGAGGGGCATGGTAGGCACTTATAGCCGCCATGTACACCTTCAGGGTGGAGTGAGCTAGCCCTGCGGAAAGGCGAGTTTGTAGGAACTCCAGCACTGTACCAACCGGGCAGTTAACTGGGTCTAAGCGGTGTTCGCGGCACCATCTAACAAACAAGTTCCACTTAAGGCCATAAAGTTTCCTCGTAGAGGGAGCTCTGGATTGGAGAAGGGTCTCAACAACCTCAGTTGAGAGACCCGCTCCTATGAGCTGTACCCCCTCAGGGGCCACGCCCATAACTTCCACTTCTCTGGGTGGGGGTGGCAGATCGCGCCCCCAGCCTGAGAGAGAAGGTCCCTCCTGACGGGAATCTCCCATGGAGAGCCGTCGAGGAGGGAGATCAGGTCAGAGAACCACACTCGGGCCGGCCAGTACGGGGCTACTAGTAACAGCCGTACTTGAAACCGGCGGACCCTTTCCAGAACTCCCGGGAGCAGAGCGATCGGGGGGAAAACGTACAGACGAAGCCTCGGCCACGTCTGTACCATGGCATCCAGTCCGAGAGGAGCTGGAGGAACTAGAGAGTACCAGAGGGGACATTGCGATGTCTCTTGAGTCGCGAAGAGGTCCACCTGAGCCTGAACAAACACTCTCCAGATCTGCTTCACCACCTCTGGGTGAAGCATCCATTCCCCGGGCCTCGGCCCCTGCCTCGACAGGACGTCTGCTCCCACATTCAGATGTCCAGGAATATGGACTGCTCTCAGGGAGAGAAGTTTTCCTTGAGACCATAGGAGGATCCGGTACGCCAGCTTGTACAAGGGGCGTGAGCGGAGTCCTCCTTGATGGTTTATGTAATAAACCACCGCAGTGCTGTCTGTACGGACCAGCACGTGACGGTTTCTCAGGTCTGGAAGGAAACACTTCAGGGCCTGGAATACGGCCAGCATCTCTAGGCGATTTATGTGCCAGGAGAGATGGTGATCGCTCCACAGGCCTTGGGCTGAGCGGCCACTCATGACCGCCCCCCATCCGGTGAGGGATGCATCTGTTGCTAGCGAGACGCGGCGACAGGGAGCCCCCAATACCGGACCCTGAGAGAGGAACCAGGGTTTCTTCCACATGGCCAAGGCACGTAGGCAGCGCCACGTGACCTTGATCTTGCGGAACGGGTTTCCCCTCGGGGAAAACCCCCTGGTCCTGAGCCACCACTGTAGTGGCCTCATGTGCAGCAGTCCAAAAGGTATGACGTTGGAAGCGGCTGCCATAAGACCTAACACTACTTGGAACTGTTTGACAGTGAGTGACTGGCCTAGCTTGACCGCATTTACTGCAGTAAGTATGGAATCGATCCGAGCAGGTGACATACGTGCCTGCATCGTGGTCGAGTCCCACACCACGCCTAAGTAGGTGGTCCTCTGTAATGGAGAAAGCACACTCTTCTTGGCGTTGAGTCTCAACCCCAACTCTTTCATGTGAGCGAGAACAACACCTCGATGTTGAACCGCTAACTGTTCTGAACTGACTAGGATGAGCCAGTCGTCTATGTAGTTGAGTATGCGGATGCCCTGGAGTCGCAGTGGAGCCAGCGCAGCATCCACACACTTCGTGAAAGTTCGGGGTGAGAGAGCTAGGCCGAAAGGAAGTACTCTATATTGGTAAGCTTCGCCCCTGAAAGCGAACCTGAGAAACTTCCTGTGTTGAAGAAGGATGGAGACGTGGAAATATGCGTCTTTTAGATCTATCGTGACAAACCAGTCCTCGGATCTGATTTGTGACACTACTTGCTTGACTGTAAGCATTCTGAACTTCAGTTTTCTGACTGAGCGGTTTAGAAGCCTGAGATCTAAGATGGGCCGAAGCCCTCCATCCTTCTTTGGAACAATGAAGTACCGGCTGTAGAACCCGGATTCCCTGTCTTGAGGAGGGACCACCTCGATGGCCTCCTTCCTCAGAAGAGTTTCTACTTCCTGTTCCATTACCAGACCCTGCTCGGGGCTTTACTAGAGTTGGAAATACCCCGCTGAAAGGCGGTGGCTTGGCGCCGAACTGAATGGAATAGCCTTTCTCTACAGTACGCAGGACCCACATAGAAACGTTTGGCAGTAGTTTCCACGCTGCCAGAAAGTTTACTAAGGGAACCAGCCTCTCGAGACTGGTGTCTGGATTTATTTGAGCAAAATAACACTGTAACACTGGCAGGGTTAGCTGACAAATCTCCTGAGGGCCCCGAGGAGGCTTGACGATGCAAGCCCCCTCGAGAGGGGCTGCCCTCAACGACCCTGAGCCACAACCGTCAGGGCCGTTTAGCCGAGGACCTCTTAGATTGGAGAACGACCCTCAGGTCGGGCCTCTTCTTAGAGGCCCCCGGCTTAGAGCGTTGCTGACCCCGCCCTCTAGGCCTGGCCGGAGGAGCACGGGCGGCAACGCTCTGTTTTTGCGCCTCACAGTACGAGCAGCAGCCTCAGAGGAGTAAACGCGGCGAGGAAGGTAGGTCCTGAACGCCGCCGCCTGCTTGCGGGCCTCCTGGTGCCTGGCGACAACTGTGTCTACCGAGGCACCAAAGAGGCCAGATGGTTGCAGGGGGGCGTCCAGGAGCGTGACCCTGTCTTTCTCCTTTAACTCAGACAGGGTCAGCCAGAAATGCCTCTCCGCGGCCACCAGGGCTGCCATAGACCGCCCCACAGCGCGGGCGGTCTCCTTGGTGGCGCGGAGAGCGAGATCTGCTGTGCGCCGCATCTCTGTTACGTTGACTTCCTCGCCCTCGTTGAACTCCTTCAGCAGGTCGGCTTGGTACGCTTGAAGGATAGCCATGGTGTGAAGGCATGTACCAGCCTGACCTGCTGCCGTGTACGCCTTGCCCACTAAGCTAGATGTGACTTTTAGTGGCTTTGTGGGCAAGGGCGGAGCCTTCAAGGACGACGCCGAGCCGGGTGACAGATAGCCCGCGAGCGTCTGTTCAACCCGTGGCATTGTCCTGTATCCATACTCCTCCGCACCCCCCACATTTCCATAATTCTCGGAGGGGTTAAAGAGGCGGAAAGAGTACGGCTTCTCCCACGATCTGGAAAGCTCTTTGTGCAGATCGGGGAAGAAGGGAAGACTCCGCTTGGGGGGTGCTGACTTTGTCCGCAGGAAGCGATCATCGAGTCTGCTTCGCTGCGGCTCATGGTGTTGTTCAGCGGGCCAAGAGATGTTGAGCTTGGCTACCGCGCTAGTCAGCACCTCCACCAGCTCCTCGTAGTGAGGCGAACGGGGTGGCGGTTGTGGCTCATCCAGGCTCTCAAAATCAACCTCCTCGGAGGAAGATATGAGAAGCTCTGGGATCCCCTCCCGGGGGGAAGTAACCGCAGTGCGGGCTTCCGCATCCAGGAGGAGATCGATCGACCTGCTGAGTGAGGGCGGAGATAGGGGGTCACCCGTCTCCATACCCTCCAGCAGATCGAGCTGCGAACCCCACGAGTGCAGCTGCCGCTCCGCCTCGGCGGAAGCGGGGCCAGACCCGCGGGGAACGCTGGCGAAAGCCCCCTCCTCAAAGAGGGCTTTCCGGGAACGGAGCACCCGCAGCGGAAGGCGTTCACACTGCGGGCAGTCAGCCTTTTCGAGGGCTGACTGCGCGTGCTCCGCTCCCAAGCAGACCACGCATAGACTGTGTGTGTCGCCACCAACAATGTAGCGTTGGCAGGGAGGGACACACTGTCTATGCGGGCGCTTAACCGCCACCAAACTTTTCTTAAAGGGTTGTTTTGAAGCCATTCTTACTCAAATAAAATTGTGCAAAAACTGTGCACGAAAAACAGCAGAATGGCAGACAGACACAAACACAGAGCGCTCTCGCTGAATGACAAAAGCTGCCGCGGGCGTCAAACGCACGTGCTTTATACTTCCTGGTCGATGACGTCACCGCGCCTGTGACGTCACTCCCGTCTTTCATTGGTTGTAGACATGATTCAGAGTGCTGCCCGCCAATGGCGTTCCCCATAGCGTTCCATGATGCGGCTCGAGTTCCCGGAAGGGAACTGTGAATATCTGAAAAATTGATTTCTGCCAAAGGAGGAATTTCTCTCCCTTTAAACCTTCATATGTATACATGGTACACTGTCAGAAAAAAATGTGAAAAAATTGTACCTGTAAATCAGCTTGTCAATGTGGCAGTACCCTTGAAGGGACAACTTTGTACCTTACCTCTGAATACTGGTATTTTAGAGTAGTATTATATACCCTCGAGTTACTACAATATCTTACCTTTGTAGGGTAAATAAAGTACAATGCCCCTTGAGTATACTGCCCCAGTGACAAGCTGTTGTAGCCCCCTAAAGGTTCAATATTTGGACATTTTCTTCTGAGTGTGTATTCATTTTGGTGTCAGTAGAAAGAAACTTCAGTGTTCCCTATTATGAGTTGTTCTCTAAAAACTAACAGTCATCATCTGTTAGAGAGAGTGCTTAAGGTTTTGATCAGACCTCACGTGTCTGCAGGTTTAAATTAGATTTCTAATATTACCCTACTAAACCCCACTATATACATACAATGTAATATTTTCTTTTAACAAAGTAGCGTGCATGTCACCACTACTGCAATTTCTGTGTGGAATGTTAAGAATTTTTAGTTGAAAACTCCAACTTAACTGTAACGTTTTGAAAGCTAATAGAGACAAATTGTACAGTAAACTGCCATGCTTGTAATCGTACAGCACAACAGCACAAAAACTGACTGTATGCTGTATATGTCAGTAGAATCTTCATTACTCTAGAATACATCATAAGATAGAACATGAAATAAGTCAACAATGAAGTTCTGGCACAGCAGAAAAATAGCAAATATTATGAATGCTGTCATAAGTGAACTGTCACAGCTGTTTATAATACTGGTTGTGATGAGCACAAACTGGGTCACACCAAAGGTTCTGAGCAAACATGATAGTCGTCATGAGTCTTTTAGCTGGTTTATGCTACTGTTTTATTTACCCTGCAGGCTGTAGAGTTGACAACATAGCTAGTGGAATTTACAGCTCGTTTCACGGCTCCTTAATCCCTGTGCTAAATGAGGGAGCATATCGGTTTATGATTGTAGGGCTGTAAATACTAATCAAAACTTCTTAAATCACTTGCTAAAGGCTAATGACGCTACAACGGAGATTTAGGTAAGACAAGCAAAAGAAATAGAACAAATGAAACTTGAGGAAGCCGACACACGTTCATAGAGCATTTGCTGTCTTAATCAGGTCATATACTAGTCAAATTTTCCAACTTTCAAAATCAATCTCTTCTCATAAATGTTTTATGTTTAATAAACATGAGTGGGGATGAGTTTTGGCTCAATGAGTTTTCAGTGTGGGTGAGGCTACACTTTCAGTGTCGGTGCAACACTGACTACGTTTACATGGACACCAGTAATCTAATTAATGACCTTATTCTGAATAAGACAATAATATGATTAAGCTGTTTACAGTTTGAGTTGCTTTTAGAATATTCCTTTCATCTTCCCGTTTTACATGTTATAGTACATAGATCGATTAATGACACACATCATTACGTCCACACGCGACGCTATCAGTTCATCTTCGTTATAGACTTTTGGATGTTTCGGTTTTAATTTTACAAAAGCTTGAAGTGGCTCTGGACATATGCAACAATTTTTTTTTTTTTGCATTGTTGCAAAAAGTGTGAGTTAAAATTTGCCGTGGTCACATTTGTACGAGTGCATGCTGTGCTGCTCCAAAGCGTCTGCTCCATACAGCGAGCGTTTCAGAGCCACTCAGATTTTAGGAAGAGAGAGAAAAAAAAAAAAAAAAAAAACACACGCAAGCACGGTCACCGAAAGCCAGTTTAGTTTTACTTTTTTTGTTTTCATTTTGAAAACCCTGTTATCTTTTCCGTTTACCGCACATTACACTTTGGAGGCTTTCTTTTATTAATTTTTTTTATTAATTAATTTGATTGCTCAGTGTTTGCGCGCCCTGTAATAAATTGTTTAGTCGGCATATAACACAGCATGTGATTGAGTCCGTGCCTCGTCTTATTAGTTTTTGTTAATAAATGCTAAGCTAGTTTTATTTTATTGTTGTTATGCTGTTTAAAAATAACAAATCCATATTTTAAGAATTTGTTTTAATCTTAAAATTGACAGGTGTAGCCTATATATGTAAGCAAAACCAAGATCATGAATTCAAAAGTAAAAGTGAAAAGCATGCATCCTAAGACATTCCAATAGCGGAAATCCCGTTCACAAAATTAAAATCACAAATAATACTAATGAAAAAGAACGGGTTGACTGTTAAATACGTTTCCATAAAACTATAAATTATGATAACAGACAAACTATTTATCAGCAGTGAGTATTGATTAATCCCATGTTGTAGCAAAAAATAAAAAAATAAAAATGAAACCAAAGCATATGCACGTGCGACCAACTGAGAGCTTTATGCCGCGTTCCAGGCAACCCGTTACCCGTGTTTTTCCAAACTTCTACTAGTGAAAGTGCACTGGAATTCAAACCCGTGAATTCCCACCTGTGAACTCGTACTAAATTGACGTAGCCTACTCCCAGTTCCGAGTTCTGACGTGACATAGCCCGCGAAACAACAATAAAGCCTCTAGGGGTGCGGTGTTTATGCAAGTGGCACACGGTGGAAAAATAGAGTTTAGGACAATATAACATTGCAATCAAATTATTAATACTGTAAAAATAATAAATGCTTGGCGTGACTTGCCTGGAATGCTACAAAGTCCTGAGTCGTGGTTTGAAGACGTGATTTACGAGCTCAAAAACCTGCCTGGAACACAGCATTAATGTGTATCCTGTCGCAAAATGTGGCGAAAAGTCCTACACAAGGGGAATAGTGTGATTAAGGTGTGTACATGTCTTCCATAATGCGACTAAAATAGGAATACTCCACCAGTCCTTGTCACAAGGAAGGTCAGAGACGTTCGGATCCATTTGCAGCATTTTATTGATACAAAACAAACACAAAGGGGCAGGCAGAAATCGTGGTCAAAACAGGCAGAAAGGTCGGGGCTGGCAGCGAGAATCAAAACACGGGAAGGAGTCCAGGAATCAAAAACACAGGAAATCAAACACGGGAATAAACGCTCGGAAATAATGACCAGAAGGAACAATAAGACTTTGCAGATTGGCTGTGTGTGTGTGAAGCTTAAATGCAGTCAGTGTGATGAGGTGCAGCTGTGAGCAGTAATCAGTAAAGTGAGAGCAGGTCAATGCAGTGATTAGTGCAGTGGCTTGTGGGGAATGAAGTCCATGATGTGTGGTGCAAGAGTTCATGATGACAGGATAGACCAGATACGTGACAGAGCCCCTCCCCAAGGAGCGGCTTCCAGACGCTCTAACCACCTAATACAACCTGGAGGGTGGTGGAGCGGAGGCGGAACAGGGGGAGGGATGGAGGGCCAGGTCCATGTAGGGGTACTGGAACCACGAACTGAGGCGGAGCCGACGGAGGGAGAAGCCATGGTGGAGGAAGGGTTGGCTCCTGCCTGGGGCCGACCGACGGAGGTGGAGCCGGTGGAGCCCGAGGCGAAACTGGAGAGTCGATGGTCCTGGGCGACACAGAGGATCCGGAGGACCAAGGCGGAACCCAAGGCTCTGGCGACCCCGGCGGAGATGGAGGTCCGGAGGTACGCAGCGGAGCCGGAGTGACAGAGGATCGAGGCTGTGCCCATGGGAGGGAGGAGGTCCACAGAGCCGGCAGGACGGAGTGACAAGGCGCAGCCGGAGGAGTAGAGTCCAGAGGCGAAGGTGGGGCGACGACTGACCGGGGCGGAGCCGGAGAGACGATGGAGCCCGGAGGAGCTGGTGGGCCGACGGCCGACAACGGAGACGAGGGAGCACAGAGCCGGGGTGGAGCCGCAGGGTCGGAGGGCCGAGGTGGAGTCCAGGACTCTGAGACTGGAGGTGATGGTGAGGGATCCTTCAGTCTGGACACCGATGGAGACTGGCAGTCCCACGGCAAGTCCTCTGCACCGAAGGTGGGATGTGGGTGAGCAGAGGGACTGTCAGGAGACAGAGGTGGCGGGACTGGAGCAGCAGGGAGGGTGGGTGGGAACGGTCCATGCATGAGCTCCGTGACCAGAACCGGGCAGACAGGAATCTCAGGACGACTGGATGGAACCAGCGGAGGCTCTGGAAGGCTGGGCTGAACCAGCGGAGATTTTGGAAGGCTGGGCTGAACCAGCGGAGACTCTGGAAGGCTGGGCGGAACCAGCAGAGGCTCTGGAAGGCCGGGCGAGACCAGCTGATACTCTGGAAGGCCAGGCGGGACAAGCGGAGACTCTGGAAGGCCGGGCGGAACCAATGGAGACTCTGGAAGGCCGGGCGGAACCAGCGGAGACTCTGGAAGGCCGGGCGGAACCAGCGGAGACTCTGGAAGGTTGGTTGGGAGACCAGCTGAGACTCTGGAAGGCCAGGCGGGACAAGCGGAGACTCTGGAAGGCCGGGCGGAACCAATGGAGACTCTGGAAGGCCGGGCGGAACCAGCGGAGACTCTGGAAGGCCGGGCGGAACCAGCGGAGACTCTGGAAGGTTGGTTGGGAGACGGCCATCTTGAAAAATGGAGCAGAGGAAACTTACGGGGTTGGACAAACTTTCTGCTGGATCCTTGTAATGGCGAAGTCTTCTGTCACAGGGAGGGTCAGAGACGTGCGGATCCATTTGCAGCATTTATTTGATACAAAACAAACACAAAGGGGCAGGCAGAAATCGTGGTCAAACACAGGCAGAAGGTCGGGGCTGGCAGCAAGAATCAAACACGGGGGGGAGTCCAGGAATCAAAACACAGGGAAAACAAACTCGAGAAGAAACGCTCGGAAATACAGACCATACGGAACAATAAGACTTCGCAGAGTGGCTGTGTGTGTGTGAAGCTTAAATGCAGTCAGTGTGATGAGGTGCAGCTGTGAGCAGTAATCAGTAAAGTGAGAGCAGGTGAATGCAGTGATTAGTGCAGTGGCTTGTGGGGAATGAAGTCCATGATGTGTGGTGCAAGAGTTCATGATGACAGGATAGACCAGATACGTGACAGTCCTGTCTTAATTCGATTTGTGTTTACTCCGATTATGACTTTAGTCAGATTAATCAAAAATATCAGTTTACATGGTTGCTTCTTAATCAGAGTATTATCTTAATCGTGTTAAAATCGGAATATTGTTGTCCATGTAAATGTACTCATTGTTTAAAAAAAAGAAAGCAGTCAACTGACAACGTAATGGTTAGAACATTTTGTTGGAGCTGTTTGCACAATGTGTTTTTGCATTCCACTGTGCTGCTTTTCCATTGTTTTCCAGTGTAAACATGCACATTTCTGATCATTTTGCTTTTTTAGCATTTTTAGCATTTGCAGCATTTTGCACATAAGTTAAAAGTTGTTCAAGAATCTAAAATGCGTATCTAGACCTTGCTTTATCCCCGTTCCACTGCCCTGCTCCTCAGGTTTTTAACTCAAGAACACATACTGTGAATGGGTCTTACTATGCCAAAGCACAGTGAAGGTGAGTTTGTAGAGACACCACAAGACATTGTTCACTCACAAACCATAGACTTCCAGCGGGAATGTCCAGTCTTGTTCTATCTTCAAGCCTCAGTGCCTTGAACTTGATGTGGGCAGAAACTGGCAGCAAATGGAGCAAGACAAAAAGAGGTGCAATGTGGGCTCTTCTGGCTCCACTTAAGACCAGACGCTCCACCGCCTTCTTGTGAATGAAGGCCTAAATCCGTTTCCTTGTATCAGCTAGTGATCCAAATGCACTTATATAGAGATGTTAGATCGTGCTGATATCCCACAGACAATGCCAAAAATGTTAAATCAGGAATATTGGATCCAGTCTCTTTACCAGATCCTATCAGAAGACATCCGTCAGGTACCTAAAACTGTCAGCAGAGTTGTGTCTGATACCCCAAACCAGTAACAAGTCTTGTCTCATATCCAAAATCAGTTAATATAAATGCATTTTGTCTGGTACCCAAAACTGTATAAGCTAAAATCCTGAGAGAAGACAAAGTGATGATTTGAACAATCTTAGTTGCATATTTTAATGCTCAGACTTTGTCTGATCTGTATCCCCAGTTCATCTGACCAGTACAAATCCAACAAGTTTTATTATACCAATAAAAACCAATGGAGAATATTTTTATAGCATAATCCTTACTGCTTTATAACACTGAAAACACCAACAATAAAGACTGAAATTGGGAATTGGGAAAACCACACAATAATTAGATTAAACAATAAGAAAATGTAAAGTTAATGGGTAAAAAAAAGTATTATACTACAAATGAATACATTTTTAAATAAATTATAAAGGAATAAATACAAGATAGATGTATGGTCATTCTCTTGAAGATACACAAACAGGTTGCTATTGAGAATTCTTAGATCCTTCAGTAACAAACTGAAAAATACCTGTACTGCCATTCAAAAGTTTGGGATCAATAAGATTTCTATTGTTTTTTTTTTTTTTTTCTCTCTTATGCTTATAAATGCTATATTTATTTGATCAAACATACAGACAAAACAGTAATATTATTGCAAATTCTAATATAGTTTTCTCATTTTAATATACTTTAAAAATGTCATTTAATTCTGTGAAGCAGCGCTGAATTTTTATCAGCCATTACTCTAGTCTTCAGTGTCACATGATCCTTCAGAAATCATTTTAATATGCTGATTTATTATCGGTGTTGAAAACAGTTGTGCTGCTTAATATTTTTTTGGAACCTGTGATACTTTTTTCTTTGATTCTTTGATGAATAAAAAGTAAAAAAGAACAGCATTTATTCAAAACAGAAATATTTTCTAACAATCAAAGTCTTTACTATCACTTTTTATCCGTTTAACACATGCTTGCTGAATAAAAGTATTATTTCTTAAAAATATATATACATATATATACTGACCCCAAACTTTTGATTAGTAGTGTATATTGTAACACAACATTTCTATTTTGAACAAACACTGTTCTATTACATTTTTATTTATCAAAGAATCCTGAAAACAAGTACCATATGTCCCAAAAACTGTTTCCAACACTGATTATAAATCAGCATATTAAAATGATTCTGAAGGATCATGTAACACTAAAGACTAGAATAATGATGCTGAAAATTCAGGTTTGCTTCACAGGAATTATATTTTAAAATATATTAAAATAAAAATCTGTTGTTTTAAATTGCAGTAATATTTTACAAAATTACAGTTTTCAAAGTATTTTGGTCAAATATACAGCTTTGATGAGCATAAGAAACTTTTTTAAAAAAACATCTCACTGATCCCAAACTTTTGAACTGCAGTGTAACTCAACAAAAAGTACTTACTTCAGAAAGAATTTTGTTGAGAAAAAAAAAACAAAAAAAAAAACTGTGAATATCTGAAAAATTGATTTCTGCCAAAGGAGGATTTTTTCTCCCTTTAAACCTTCATATGTATACACGGTACACTGTCATAAAAAATGTGAAAAAATTGTACCTGTAGAGGTAAATCAGCTTGTCAAAGTGGTAGTACCCTTGAAGGGACAACTTTGTACCTTACCTCTGAATACTGATATTTTAGAGTAGTATTATGTACCCTCGAGATACTACAATATCCTACCTTTGTAGGGTAAATAAAGTACAATGCCCCTTAAGTGTACTGCCCCAGTGACAAGCTGTTGTAGCTCCCTAAAGGTTCAATTTTTGGACATTTTTTTCTGCGTTTGTATCCATTTTGGTGTCAGTATAAAAAAAAAAAAACAGTGTTCCCTATTATGAGTTGTTCTCTAAAAACTAACAAAGTCATCATCTGTTAGAGAGAGTGCTTAAGGTTTTGAACAGACCTCAGGTGTCTGGAGTGCTGCTGATCTTTTTTGTGAAGAACATGAGAGAGTCAGGAGGCCTGGAGGAGAGAGGAGTGGAGCACAGACTGTCTGTAGCTTTATTTACATTAGCTGAGTGGTTAGTAGGAGAAGCGAGGACCACGAAGCAAAGGCAGGTGGGTGAGAGAGTGGTGAGCACCAGGCACATGCCCTCTGGGTGAATTCAGGTCTCAGTCTGACTCAGGATATTGAGAGGGCAGGAATGAAATAATTTTTGTTTACAGCTGACTGGCAGTTCCAGAGCCCGACTGAGAATAAAAGATTTGCAGGTTAGGAAGTGAATAAGTCGTATCCTTAAATACAAAACGGGGCCTCTTTAAAAACTTTTTTAGTCTTCCACATACAAATAGTACAACTGAGGACAAGGTATTCTTTGTCATTTGAGAGCAAAACTACCAACAAGACTACTTCCTAAAATAAAGTTTGAAATCAAGCTGCTTTTCAAGTATCAGACAAAATATCTACATACTGTAGAAGAAACACATTTTTTGGACAACAGGGGGCCAAGAATCTTAAAAGCTGAGAACCACTATTCAGAATACTTGCAATGGATTGTTTGTGTATTTTTGAGTGTGCATCAAAAAAAGCAAGGCACAACCTGTAATTATACTGAATGGCAACTCTAACTGCAGAACAATTGTGTAGTTTCAATGCAAGATGAAGGTAGCTTCACTAAATGATCTCAGTTTGTTTCATCTGAATGAATTAAATTCAAGTTTCAATTTGTTTTGATGGTATAAACACAGATTAAGACTTATCGCATCATGGGTAAAGATGATGTATATCTGCAAATGTTGGCTGTTGTACAAAACAAAACACAGCAGGTATCTGTGAATCTATACTGCTCAGAATGACTAATCGTGTTGATTCCGCCTGGAGCTAACAGTAGGTGTAATGTGTTGAACGATTGTATCGCTCTCATGGAAAGCTCTCAAAGTTAACAACGAACAAATCTCAAAAGCTCAAGTTTCAATACTTGATTTTATTGTATTAAGAATCATTTCCAGGGCTGGCGAGACCAGCCAAACTAGGCCCATTATCACCCAGTTATCTCGTCTTCTTGAGATCTCAGGATACATTTGAGACTCTAATGAATGAAAGTGTCTCAGAATAGACTTGCTTTTCACCACATAACTGCTGTAAATTGGAAGCACCTTGGGGCAACTTCATATATTTCACTGTCATGCACCAGGTAAGTGATCCAATTATGTTTTCTCACGAACTGTTTCATGTACACATAGAGTCATGATTGTTGAAGAAAGAAAATAAGAAACAGTGATTGTTTCTCACTTCAGCCTAATAACAATTTTTGGCTATAACACATGCATGATCTGTTTGTCTGTCAGTGGTATTTCCTCAGAGGAGGAAAGGGAGGCAGTGTGTCTTCAAAATAATAATAGTAAAATGAAAATAGTACAAAAATAAAACTGTAAGTTAGAGGTGACCCCGAAAATTTGAAGATTCGAGGCTTCAATTGTCACGGTTGTGTATGGCTCAGGAAGGCAATGGAAGGTATAATCCAACATGAATTTAATGAAGACGGATAAGGAATGACAGGGAAATCACAACGTAAAGTAACTGTGAACAGACAAATCAGGACTGAACAGAAAGGAGTATAAATAGTGGAGCAAATTAAGGAACCTAATCAAAGAGAACAGAAACAGGTGTGGGGCTAATTAAACTAAAGAACAGGAAACAGGCCATATAAGGAGACACAGGAACTAGAGCAGGGGGCAAAACACGGAACATGTATGTGACAGATCGCCCCCCTCCCGGTAGGCGCGTCTCGCGCCGTGACAATACTTCCGGGCAGGGAGGGTGGGTGCCCTGGAGGCTGATACGGGACAGGGACATGGTGATCTGGGAAAGCCTCCAGGGCGGATCAGAGAGCCATGGCGGATTAGGGAGTTCAGGCGGCCATGGCCAGGCAGACAGTTCTTGAGGCCATGGCGGGTCAGGGGATTCAGGAGAGCATGGCCGGGTAGGCAGTTCATGAGGCCATGGCAGATCAGGGGTTTCAGGAGGGCATGGCCGGGTAGGCAGTTCTGGAGGCCATGGTGGGTCAGGAAGATCAGGAAGCCATGGCCGGGGAGACAGTTCTGGAGGCCATGGTGGGTCAGGGAGTTCAGGAAGCCATGGCCAGGGAGACAGTTCTGGAGGCCATGGCGGGGTAAACAGTCCAGGTGGCCATGGCAGATCTGGGGGCTCAGGAGGCCATGGCCGAGTAAACAGTCCAGGTGGCCATGGCAGATCTGAGGGGTAGCCCCCCCAAAAAATTTTCTTGGGGAAATCCAGGGCGTATCCTGCCCAGGGGAGCACGGAAAAGCATGCTGGAGGAGGCGCCGGCTCTGGAGGGCGTGCAGGAGAGAGCTCCGGCTCTGGAGGGCGCGCAGGAGAGAGCTCCGGCTCTGGAGGCGCGGACACGGGAGGGTGCTCTGGAGGAGCGGACACGGGAGGGCGCTCTGGAGGCGCGGACATTGGAAGGCGCTCTGGAGGCGCGGACACTGGAAGGCTGGGCGGAACCAGCGGAAGTTCAGGAAGGAGGATTGGGGCCGTAAACTCCGTTGGGAGTGCCATGTCCATTAAGTTAATTATATCCCTCTTGGCGGGAAACTCAGGCTTGGTGGCCATCTTGGTCGGGGATTCAGGAATGGCGGCCATCTTGGCCGGGAACTCAGGAACGTCGGCCATCTTGGCCGGGAACTCAGGAACAGTGCTGGGTAGCGGTCTGCGATATAGTGCTGAGGATGATCACGGAGCTTTGGAGGATGTCGCTGTGTTCGTGTGTGGCAGGCGGTCTGAGCTGTTGGATCAATATGTGGAGGTTCTTGGCTTCGGGTGAGCTGGCGCGAAGTGGCGTGCTTCTGAGGGGGCTGGACGATGCATAGAACTGGCATTCTCTATTTGTTCTAACTCGAAATTAGAGCCGTTTAAAAAAAGAATGATATTGACCAATTCGACAAACGGGAAATCGTGAACAGGGAGATCGAAACGAATAGTATCTTCGTCCAGCCCCAACAAAAACACGATGCCTAAAGAGGCGTCGGGCCAGCTCACCAGATGATACAGCTCAATGAAATCCGTCACATACCGCTCCAACTCTTCCTCTGCAGTCATGTTTTTTATTGGTCTGTTCATCTGTCACGGTTGTGTATGGCTCAGGAAGGCAATGGAAACAGAAGGTATAATCCAATATGAATTTAATGAAGACGGATAAGGAATGACAGGGAAATCACAACGTAAAGTAACTGTGAACAGACAAATCAGGACTGAACAGAAAGGAGTATAAATAGTGGAGCAAATTAAGGAACCCAATCAAAGAGAACAGAAACAGGTGTGGGGCTAATTAAACTAAAGAACAGGAAACAGACCATATAAGGAGACACAGGAACTAAGGCAGGGGGAAAACACGGAACATGTATGTGACATCAATAGGAGGAGCCTTATTCGACTACCAATCAGAGTCAAATCTTTGCCATAGACTGTAAAAAAAAAAAAGGACGTAGTGTCCGTGACGTTACCTGTAGGTTTCTGAAAAGCATTTTTGAAGCTCATAGTGGGCGGAAGTTGGCCGTCGCCATCTTGGAATCGCGTTACTCCTGGATAATCGAAAATGGGCAATAAGGCGGGACGTGGGTGGAGCTGGTTGCTGAAACCATGCCCACCTAGCACAAGTGGTGACAGCTATTAAGCAGAACTTAATATAACTTAAACGGATGAGTTATAAAAAAAAATCATTCCCATTACAGTTAACATAAAGGGCAAAATTAGCTATATAAACCAAAACCACTTTTTGTACCAGGCTGTAAACATTTTTTTCTGCTGTAAAGTTGGGCATTTTAACAAGTCAATAGGATTGACACTCTTTTGGAGCCAGTCTCTACCGGCCAGTCGATGAATTGCAGTCACTTGAGTGTTAGAATCCGTGTTGGTTTCAATAGAGAGAGCGGGAGGTTGCCGCTTGATCTTTGCACAGGATCATGCCAGTTGGCTATATGGGGATGCTCAATGTCTGATTTCACATAGAACTACTGGTTTTATCCCATTAAGTTAATATACAGCCTATTATGATAATACTGTAAATAAAAATGTGAAATAGCAGGACGCTTTTAATAAATATTTGTAACATGCATGAATTAATCCAACCACCCCGTAACAGATTTAAGTTCCACTTTCCATGATCCGTGACAAACAGAGGAGCATCTTGGCAGCTTCCGCAAGCCAATGTTAACACAGTGTCCTAACCAGACACGACGCGACAAGATTCCTATGACAAGCAATTTAGCTGTCCATAACTGGCGCCACATGACACTGCGATGCGAGTAAATTACTCAAATATCACAGCCACTCAGAAGTGAGAAGCGCACTGCACTCCAAATGAAAAAGTTTATAATCTAATTTATAAATATTAAACATTTTTAATCTTATTATAACTACATACTGAGTGATGGATACAGTTTGAACATATATGTTTCGTATTGACCCAAATGTAAGATGACCCTGCATTATAAGATGATCCCCCTTTTTCCAGATTCCTTTTAGAAAGAAAAAAATATGTTTACAGCCTGGTACAAAAAGTGTTTTTGGTCTATATAGCTAATTTTGCCCTTCCTGTCAACTGTGAAGAGGGTGAATTTTTTTTTCTAACTCATTCGTTTTAGTTATATTAAGCCTTAAAGTTCTGCATAATTAATTTATAAATATTACACATTTTTAATCTTGTTAAAACTACATACTGAGTGACTGATACAGTTTGAACATATATGTTTCGTATTGACCCAACTGTAAGATGACCCTGCATTATAAGATGATTCCCCTTTTTCAGATTCCTTTTAGAAAGAAAAAAAAAATATGTTTACAGCCTGGTACAAAAAGTGTTTTTGGTCTATATAGCTAATTTTGCCCTTCTTGTCAACTGTGAAGAGGGTGAATTTTTTTATAACTCATTCGTTGTAGTTATATTAAGCCCTAAAGTTCTGCATAATTAAGGGCGTGGTCACTTGAGTGACAAGTGGATTGCCGCTGCTGTCACCACTGTCGCGCTAGGCGGGCGTGGTTTCAGCAATCAGCTCCACCCATGTCCCGCCTCTTTGCCCATTTTCAATTATCCGGGAGTGACACACGATGACGCGATTCCAAGATGGCAACTGCCGACTCCCGCCCTCTATGAGCTTCAAAAACACTCTTCAGAAACTTACAGGTGACATCACAGACACTACGTCCATATTTTTTACAGTCTATGTTTACAACACACATTACATTACCTATTTCTTGACACAATTGTGAGGTAAACTATCTGTTGTTGCTTTCAGTATGGCTATAAATGTCATGCAATATGATATTCAAACTCACATTAGACACTTTTAACACTGAATAAAGCACATATTTAGTACCTGTCCTGAGTTTATAATTGTCATAGTTTGAATGTTGTTCCAGCCACGACGTCGCAGAAATAGAAACTGTTAATAAAAACTTTGCGTTTTGCGTGTTGTTTCTGTGTGCAGTGTGTGAAATAAACACACACACATATACAGTCAAGGCCGAAATTATTCATACCCCTGGCAAATTCTGAGAGCCTTGGTGGTGATCCTTGGATTCTTTTTTACCTCTCTCACTATACTCCTGGCCAGCACAGGTGTCACTTTTGGCTTCCGACCATGCCCTCTGAGATTTTTCACAATGCTGCACGTCTTGTATTTTTTAATAATACTTTGCACTGTAGCCACTGGAACTTCAAAACATTTAGATATGGTCTTATAGCTCTTTCCTGACTTGTGAGAGTAAGGACACCCTTACTGTCAATATTACAAAATATAACATTAAAAACTGTATTGGAAACTAGGGCTGGTCCGTATACCATTTTTTTGAGCTTCGAAGCATCCGTAGTACTCAACATCGACTATTCGAAGCTTTGGTGAGAGGGGCTGAACATATTCTTCTCTCTAATAAAGGCAGGAATCTCTGTATGTCTTTTTGTTTGCATTTTTATTGTCAAGGACAGTTCATCCAAACAATTTTTGCTGTGGACCCAAGGGAGTGCAGTGTTGCATTTTGGTGCAATATGGACACAACACGTTCAGAATTAATAAATTGTAATAGAACATTGCTAGTTGGATGCTGCGCGCATCATGCAGGCAGAGCTTACTGTATGCTTCATGAACGGACACTGCGCTAGTGATACAAAACACAGGTCTGTTAAGAGCAATACTTTTAATAAGGTAGCCTAACATTTTTTAACAAATAAATCACTCCTAAATCAGAAATTAGCAGCACAGTAATTACTGACACCGTAAAGGGTAGGCTATTTACATAAAAGAAGAACGAAAAAATGGCGCGGTGTTTATATATAAATAAATTATTTATATCTAAATTACTTATAAATAAATATATATACATTATATATAACATTTGTGTATATAAGCCTATATATAAAATACATAGCCTATGTATATTATTTTGAAACCCAAAATAAATGAGGCTCAAACATTATTAACAAACGTGCGTGTTTATTTGAGCACAACAACAAGCAGCCTACAAAACGCTAAAATAAATCAAATAAATAAATATTTCATTTAAATATGAAACTAGCATAAGAATGTTAAATAGGCTATTAAACAAACATTCGTTGCAAAAATTCCTAAAACCTTGCCCGTACCTTCTCCGACAGCTCATCAGAATTACTGTCCCGAGTCCGACTGGAACCGGTCTTTTTTCTCTTTCTCTTCCCCATTACACAGCTGCTGTTTTTAATAGCAAAGTGATTACATTTATTTTCGTTTATTTAGGTTATAAAGTTAATTTAGAAATATATTTGGAACACTTTTTATTTGTTAAATTTAAGTTTTTGTTTTTTAAAGTAACGACCAAGTCATCACGATTTCAATTAAAATCCATAGATATAAAAAACTTAAGGCATATCACAATATTAGTTGAATCGTTTAACCTAGATAAAAGTGTGCATATCATTAGGTGCATATCCAATCGTTTGTGCAGAGAGTAAAGCTGAAGCACGCTTGCAGAACATGGAAGCACCAGCGCTATGTGAAACTTCATTTTTGCTCATAAAGGTAAGACTAATATATCATCCGAAACTGTAAAAAAAAAAAAAATTAAATAATTAAAATCGAAAACAAAACTCTTTCATTAGCTATAGGCCTAATCCATAAATATGCATTTAGGTATTAAAGGTGCATTCATGAGCAAATGGTGAGTCAGGATCGTCAACTTCATCTTTGTGTCAAATACTAGTTTATTAATAAATAATTCAAAAATCTCCTTACTTTTCCCCCGACACATTCATGATAATTATTTTTGCTGGGGCTTTGCGGTCAGCTTTAGCCTACTGCATGCATTTAAACGCAGAGGCGCGGTTGTCATTGCGACAGTCACAGCCCAGCTTTGCTTCCACCAGGTGGGCCCGACTGTACTTTATAGTGTCTCTCAAATATTACTCAATCTCTCTTTTTTTTTTTTTTTTTTTTTTTTGCTGTCTCTGTGTTAGTGGCACAGCAGTCTGATCTTCTTCATTCATATTTAAGCCAAATGAGAACCCTTTCGCGGGGTGTATGCAAGGTGTATGAAAAAAAAAAGGAATATTCGAATATCAAAATTTAAAATCGAATGCCAACCCACTGAACGAATATTCGAATAATCGAATATTCTGGTCCAGCCCTATTGGAAACATTCTCCAACAGTGACACCAACAGGTAAAGTTACACCTCCCCCCAAGTCCACTGAGTTTTAACAGACTCCCTTAAGCATGCGGTGAGTTTGGTGGGAAGTAACTGAGAATGAATGGGGGAAAGTCACGTGAGAGGAGGCCTCCATCGCAATATGATTGGATATAACTGGTTTTGTTCGCCTGTGATTGGTTCATGTGATAAATCCCGCTTCTTGTGTTCCATGTTCGTGTTAATGGGAAGACTGATTTAAAAAGTAAGTAAACAACTCAAACACTTCGATATAAAAAATTTGTCAAAATAAGACTTAAAATGGTATGAAAACATCTATCTATTCACACATCTATCCATCTACAGCAGACACATCCATCTACCCTTTCTCTTTTTCCCTTATGTATAGTCACAGTGTTATTTATCAGGCTAAATTGAATGTGTTTTGTTTCCTAATTAATTATTTATTTGTTAGCATTACAGTTAAAACTAATGCTAATGCAGTTAACATTGCTAATTTATTGAGAAAGGTCTAAAGTTCTAATCCAAATAAGCATATTTCTGTAATCCGCTCTGCACAGTGATATTATCATTCCTCTCATATTTTTGTTTTTTAGCAGGTAAAGAACAGACAGTTTCTCATTCTTCTGTGGTGCAGACTGATAGCAGTCAAAGTGAGAGGGGGCAGCAAAGTAAAGCACTGGGAACTGCTTGAAAAGAGCAAGGTCACAATTCACTCTAAATGAGATGGGTGAGTAAAGCAATCCTGTGAAACTTCGGTAACAGCACAGATCTTTTACACGTTTTAAATTCCACTACATGTACTGATGTATTGCGTGGGCTAATGGCCAAAGATACAGCAGACACATTGATTCCTTGAGAAAGCGGAAGAGATTCGGAGAGAGAGAGAGGGCAGTGATGCATTGTCTGCTTGAAGGAAAGGAGCAGAAGAACTCTAAGCAGGATTAAAACAGTTTGAAAGGAAATGATTTTTCTCTATTTCTTCTTTCTCTCTCTCCGCCCCTCACCGTTTCTTAGCCAGATCTGAAATAGTTTAGTGCTTAATTAGCCTGTTAAACAAAATCTGCCATCTCTTTACAGCAGTCTTCACAGACACTCACACATACGCAAACACTCAAGCACACACTAATACTGCAGTCTCTCATTTGCATTCCCAGTTCTCCAACTCTCAGAGCCCAGAGCTCTGATTAGTCGACTCTAGGGAGGAAGCCTTCAAGAGATTCCTGCTAGTCAAGCCACAACAACAAAGTGTGCATATATCTGTGGGTCTGTGTGTGAGTGTTTCTAGCAGTTTTCTGACAGATGATGTCTTCTTCATACAAATTACTGAAAACATATAACTGATTGAAATCACATATAACCTCTTTTGATTCCACTGCTATGAAGGAAACTAATCTTTTTCAGACCTCTCTGGTTACTTAAAGGATTAGTTCACTTTCATAACAACAATGCGCAGATAATGTACTCACCCCCTTGTCATCCAAGATGTTCATGTCTTTCTTTCCTCAGTCGTTAAGAAATTATGTTTTTTTGAGGAAAACATTTCAGGATTTCTCTCTTTATAATGGATATGGATGGCGCCCCGAAGTTTGAACTTCCGAAATGCAGTTTAAATGCACTTTAAATGCAGCTTCAAAAGGCTCTAAACTATCCCAGTCGAGGAGGGTCTAGCGAACGATCGGTTATTTTCGAAACAGACTGACAATTTATATACTTTTTAACCTCAAATGCTCATCTTGTGTCATCTCTGCGCAGCCTGTGTGATTCAGGTAAATACAGTTAGGGTACGTCTAAAAACGCCCATCTTGTTTTCTTCCCTAACTTCAAAATCACCTAAGATCGCTGCAAAAATGCCGACATAGTGTTTACAAAGTGAACATATAAAGAAACTCAAACTCCCTTTACAAAAAAAGGGTAAAAACAGCATTATAGGACGATTTTGACATTGAAGACATAAACGAGATGGGAGTTTTTAAACATACCCTAACTGCATAGACCCGGATTCTGCTGACTATACAGTCGTGGCCAAAAGTTTTGAGAATTACATAAATATTGGAAATTGGAAAAGTTGCTGCTTAAGTTTTTATAATAGCAATTTGCATATACTCCAGGATGTTATGAAGAGTGATCAGATGAATTGCATAGTCCTTCTTTGCCATGAAAATTAACTTAATCCCAAAAAAAACTTTCCACTGCATTGTTAAGAAGGCTTCAGGGCATCCAAGAAAGTCCAGCAAGTGCCAGGATCGTCTCCTAAAGAGGATTCAGCTGCGGGATCGGAGTGCCACCAGTGCAGAGCTTGCTCAGGAATGGCAGTAAAAGTAAAGTATGGCGAATGGACTGCTGAGGATTGGGGCAAAGTCATATTCTCCGATGAAGCCTCTTTCTGATTGTTTGGGGCATCTGGAAAAAGGCTTGTCTGGAGAAGAAAAGGTGAGCGCTACCATCAGTCCTGTGTCATGCCAACAGTAAAGCATCCTGAAACCATTCATGTGTGGGGTTGCTTCTCATCCAAGGGAGTGGGCTCACTCACAATTTTGGCCAAAAACACAGCCATGAATAAAGAATGGTACCAAAACACCCTCCAACAGCAACTTCTTCCAACAATCCAACAACAGTTTGGTGAAGAACAATGCATTTTCCAGCACGATGGAGCACTGTGCCATAAGGCAAAAGTGATAACTAAGTGGCTCGGGGACCAAAACGTTGAAATTTTGGGTCCATGGCCTGGAAACTCCCCAGATCTTAATACCATTGAGAACTTGTGGTCAATCCTCAAGAGGCGGGTGGACAAACAAAAACCCACTAATTCTGTCAAACTCCAAGAAGTGATTATGAAAGAATAGGTTGCTATCAGTCAGGATTTGGCCCAGAAGTTGTTTGAGAGCATGCCCAGTCGAATTGCAGAGGTCCTGAAAAAGAAGGGTCAACACTCTTTGCATAAATGTCATGTAATTGTCGATAAAAGCCTTTGAAACGTATGAAGTGCTTGTAATTATATTTCAGTACATCACAGAAACTACTGAAACAAAGATCTAAAAGCAGTTTAGCAGCAAACTTTGTGAGCAAACTAATATTTGTGTCATTCTCAAAACTTTTGGCCACGACTGTACATTCACTGCGCAGAGACGAGACAAGATGAGCATTTGAGGTTAAAAAGTATATAAATTGTCAATTTGTTTAGAAAAATAACCGATCGTTTCGTTAGATAAGACCCTTCCTCCTCGGCTGGGATCGTTTAGAGCATTTTGAAGCTGCATTTAAACTGCATTTCAGAAGTTCAAACTTCGGGGCGCCATCCATATCCAGTATAAAGAGAGAAATCCTGAAATGTTTTCCTAAAAAAAAAAACACAATTTCTTTACGACTGAGGAAAGAAAGACATGGACATCTTGGATGACAAGGGGGTGAGTACATTATCTGTACATTGTTGTTATTAAGGTGAACTAATCCTTTAAGAAGCCTTTGTAGCACATTTGTATCTAAATTAAAATTTCAAAGCAATTATTTAAATATGTGTATCTGTGTGCCCTGATTTGCTCTCTGTATACACTATGGGCCAGATTTACTAAAAGCTTGAGCCAGCGCAAACAGTCTTTTTCTGTTAAAATAGTACTGTTAGGATATGCTAAAGACGCGCAGTAAAGAATTAGCACTAAAAAGGTGTTTACACAGTTATATTTGCACCTGACCTTATTGAAAATGCATTTGTAGGAGTTTCCCTTTCAGATGCAAAATGTATGGGAGGAGAGTATTAAAATGAATCACACAACATTTGCACTTGTCAAATTACTGGTATTTGCGCAATTACTTAAAGCTCAAAAAAAGGATGTAATTTGTGCTGCTCTTAGAAAGATTGCACTGGTCATTTTTGAAATTATCTGGCTGCGCACAGATTTTTTCCCAGAATTTTCCCCTCTCATCGATGCTTTTATGAATAACGCTAATTTGCCCTGTTTAGTAAATCTGGCCCTATGTGTATTATGGATGGAAGTCTCTTATGCTTACAAGGCTGTAGTTATGTCACCCAAAATACAGAAAAAACAGTAATATTGAAAAATTTTATATTTTAAAATAATGTTTTTTTCTACATTAATGCCAAGTTCTGTCATGAAACTCTAGATAGCTGATAGATCCTTAACGAAAACTGATGATAATCTTTAACACAAGCTGATTGGTTCATGTTGCATAGGCATTCACCTAAGAATTTTGCATTTTCCTCTGAAACCCTCCTCCTTCCCAGCTCCACCTGCATAGATCTTATATGGGTTATTATACAGTTAAGGTCAAATATTTATATACACCTTGCAGATTCTGCAAAATGTTAATTATTTTACCAAAATAAAAGGATCATACAAAATGCATGTTAGTTACATACGCTTGATTCTTAATACTGTGTGTTGTTACCTGAATGATCCACAGCTGTTTTTTTTTTTTTTGTTTTGTTTTTTAGTGATAGTTTATGATTCCTTGTTTGTCCTGAACAGTTAAACTGCCTTCTGTTTTTCAGAAAAATCCTTCAGGTCCCAATAAATTCTTTGGTTTTTAGCATTTTTGTGTATTTGAACCCTTTTCACTTTTTCAGCCCTTTACTGGATGATTTTGAGATCCATCTTTTCACACTGAGGACAACTGAGGGACTCATATGCAACTATTACAGATGGTTCAAATGCTCACTGATGCTCCAGAAGGAAAAACAATGCATTAAGAGCTAGGGGTTTAAACTTTTGAACAGAATGAAGATGTGTACATTTTTCTTATTTTGCCAAAATACCATTTTTCTTTTCATTTAGTATTGCCCTTCAGAAGCTACTTCAGAAGATACTTACATGTTTCCCAGAAGACAAAATAAGTTACATTTACCTGTCACACCCCCGGACTTTCTATTTGGTTTCTCCCAGTTTTCCCCGCAGTTCTGAGTGTTTTTGGTTTCTCCCTCATCGTCGACACCTGTGTTTGTAATTAGTCTGTGTATTTAAGGTGTGTGTTTTCCCCTGTACTCTTGTCGGTCTTTTATGTTATCCTGATGTTTCCTCTCCATGTTCCTGTGTCTGCCTGTTCCCATTGGATTTATTAAATGTTCGTTTTTTACTACGTCGTTGTTTGTGTGTTCCTGCCTGCAGCGTGACAGAAAGACCGACCGATACAGTTTTTTTTTTTGCGTGTTCACCTCCGTTTTGTTTTCCGTTCGTTTTCTCCAGTCTTTTGTTTCCGTAGTGTGTTTCCCCCATGGATCCCTTCCTCCGACCAGAATTCATCCTGCTACGGCTGAAGCAGGGGGAATTACCGCTCGAGGGATACACGTTAATGTTCCAACTCATAACTAATAACACCAGCTACCCGGACGACGCGCTCTGTGCGTTCTATGACGCCAGCCTCAATGCGTCTTGCAGAGCGCCGTCGTCCGAGGACGGCCCTCGAGCGAACTTTGCCTCGTTTGTGGAGTGGACACTGGCGAGAAACCGATCCTCGTTTCCCGCCTGTTCCACGGAGAATCTCGCCAGTGCCACTCCGGACCCAGAGCCCAGCCAGCCACCCCGACCGACGGATTATGAGCCCGTCACAGACGGAAAGCCCGAACCCGGAGCGACAACATTATGGACTGCCGAAGAGGTCAAAACTACTGATCAGGTGCGTGAGCCAACCATTACATCCGCGCCGGTGGAGTGCTTCGAAGAGCAAGAGAGGGCTGTAGAGAGCCCCGTCCACTGCACCGCCACTGGGGGTGAGCAAGAGCACTCTGGGGACTTAATGGACTGTGTCATGGAAATACCTATCTGCCTGGATTTCCCACCCACCCTCCCTCTTCTGCCTAGTCCTGAATCTCCGCTGGTCCCGCCCAGCCTACCTGAATTCCCGTTGTCGACTGTCTGTCCCCTTGCTCACCCTCAGCCCACCATCTGTGCGGTGGGTTCGCCGCAGGTCTGCCAGTCTCCATCGGTGTCATGGCTGGAGGATCCCTCACCATCGCCTCCAGCCTCAGAGTCCTGGACTCCACCTCGGCCCTCCGACCCTGCGGCTCCACCCCGGCTCTCTGCTCCCTCGTCTCCGCCGTCGCCCGTCGATCCACCAGCTCCACCGGGCTCCATCTGCCCTCCGGCTCCGCCCTGGTCAGTCGTCGCCCCACCTTCGCCTCAGGACTATACTCCTCCGGCTGTGCCTCGTCGCTCCGTCCCACCGGCTCATTGGACCTCCTCCCTCCCGCGGGCACAGCCTAGGCCCTCTGTCGCTCCGGCTCCGCCGCGGATCTCCGGATCTCCATCTCCGCCTTGGTCGCCAGAGCCTTGGGTTCCGCCTTGGCCCTCCGGCTCCGCGGTGTCACCCAAGATCTTCGGCTTTCCGTCTCTGCCTCGGGCTCTCCCACCACCTGCTCCGCCTCCGTCGGTCGGCCCCATGGAGTCGTCAGCCTCTCCTCCACCATGGCTCCTCCCTCCATCGGCTCCACCGTGGATTTACATCTTGGCTGCGGCCTGGGTCCCACCTGGCTCCTCCTGCTCCAGCCCCCTCCTGTCACCTCCTTGGCTCCTCCCTCCGTCATCACCTCCATGGACTGTTCCGTCACCACCCTGGACTCCATCTTGTTCCCTCCTCCCGGGAGTCCGTCCTCCACCTAAGCCCCCTCCAAAGACTTGGTACTGTTTCCTTTTGTATGTTTGTCGGCACGAGGACGTGCCTTCCGGGAGGGGGAGGTAATGTCACACCCCCGGACTTTCTATTTGGTTTCTCCCAGTTTTCCCCGCAGTTCTGAGTGTTTTTGGTTTCTCCCTCATCGTCGACACCTGTGTTTGTAATTAGTCTGTGTATTTAAGGTGTGTGTTTTCCCCTGTACTCTTGTCGGTCTTTTATGTTATCCTGATGTTTCCTCTCCATGTTCCTGTGTCTGCCTGTTCCCATTGGATTTATTAAATGTTCGTTTTTTACTACGTCGTTGTTTGTGTGTTCCTGCCTGCAGCGTGACATTACCCTGATCTTCAAACTCAGACAATTTCAAAAAGTTTTTGACTTGTAAATGCATTGTGTTTCCTTCTGGAGCACCAGTGAGTGTTTGAACCGTCTGTAATAGTTGCATATCAGTCACTCAGTGTGAAAAGATGGATCTCAATCATACAGTCATTGTTGAAAATGGTTAAAATACACAGAAATGCAGAAAAAAAATTGTTGGAACTAAAGGATTTTTTTCCGAAAAAGGCTGTGTATATATATATATATATATATATATATATATATATATACACACACACACACACAGTCAAGCACGAAATTATTCATATCCCTGACAAATTCTGACTTCAATTCTTATTCAACCAGAAATGACACAGGCTTCTCCCAAAAGATAATAAGCTGATGTACAAGAAGCATCATTGTGGAAAAAAATATTTCTCAGCTTTTATTTATGTTTGAACAAAAAGTGACATGTCCAAAATTATTCATACTTTCTGCAAACTGTCACAGTCTATGGGAAAATCCAAAGTTCTATACCATTCCAAATAGTCCACGCTATTCTAAATCTTATATCCTGATTCATTGGGAACAGCTGTTTTAATCAACTCAACAGGTGAAAAACAGAAGCTCTCTGCTGTTGGTTTGTGGACAGTCATGGCTAAGACAATGGAGCTCACTAAGGACCTGCGGCTGTGCACTGTGGCTGCTCACAAGTCAGGAAAGGGCTATAAGAACATATCTAAAAGTTTTAAAGTTCCAGTGGCTACAGTGCAAAGTATTATTAAAAAATACAAGATGTTCCACACTGTAAAAAAAATCTCAGAAGACGTGGTCGGATGCCAAAAGTGACACCTGTGCTGGCTAGGAGGATAGTGAGAGAGGTAAAAAAGAATCCAAGGATCACCACCAAAGCCATCCTATTGAATCTGGGCTCTGCTGGTGGCAACATCTCAAGGCAGACAGTCTAACGGACACTGCACACCACTGGGTTCCACAGACGCAGACCAAGGAGGACACCACTTCTTCAGATAAGGCACACAAAAGCCCGCTTGGCCTTTGCAAATGCTCATCTGGACAAAGAAGAAGACTTCTGGTCTTCTGTTTTATGGTCAGATGAAACAAAAATTGAATTGTTTGGCCACAATGATGTAGCCTTCATTTGGCGTAAAGTCTTTAACCCTAACACCGTGTCTACACCAGAAGCGAGCAGCGCGGCGCGGCGCAACGCGACGTGACAAAAGACAATAGAACCTATTATGCTGTCTACACAGGATGTGGCGCGGGACGGCTCCCCGACAGTAATCAGCTGCCGCGCGGCGCGGCATGACAACTGTCGCGTCCGGTGTAGACATGGTGTAAGAACACTATCCCCACTTTCAAACATGGTGGTGGGAACCTAATTTTTGGGGATGTTTTTTAGCCGGTGGACCAGGGAACCTAATCACAGTAAATGGCACCATGAAAAAGGAGCAATACATCAAAATTCTCAACAACAACATCAGGCAGTCTGCAGAGAAACTTGGCCTTGGGCACCAGTGGACATTTCAGCACGACAACAACCCAAAACACACAGCAAAAGTGGTGAAGAAATGGTTAGCAGACAAAAACATGTACGTTTTGCGGTGACCCAGCTAGAGTCCTGACTTAAATTCAATTGCGAATCTGTGGAGGGAGCTAAAGATCAAGTCTGTACAAAGTCTGCTACGATTAATGGTGTATTATTTGTCCTACTGAAAACAGGTAAACATAATTACATTTAATCGAGACATTTGTCAACATTTTCTATTAATCACAACAGCAGTTATTCAGCAAATAATGGATTAGAAGCAATAGAACCAGGCATTTATCCAAACATGCAGTGTAGTGTTGGATTCAAGTACTTGGACTGCACTGCTCGTGAAGTGATGTTGTTTACAGCCCCACCAAACCATGCCAGATCCTGATAGTCTGCTGCGTCCTCCACAACACCAACCCACAAGAGCGAGAACTGCACCATAGAAACTGATTTTGTGGGTGCATTTTGTGCAGTTGCCCGATTTGCATAATTCTTTTACTGAATCGGGTACTAAAACAATGCAGACAGTGCAAATGAACAGTGCTATCAGCAGGCACAATTCATTCCTAGTGAACTCCCCTGAAACTAAGAATGCATTCACAATGTTTTTTTTTTTTTTTTTTTTTAGAACAATCTATTGTGTTTCTTTGTGTTCAGTTCTGTCTCAGTGTTACACGGCTGGTCATTTGGGAAATTAATACAAACACAAGAATTAAATGACCCGTATGGGACTAAACACAGACTGTTTACAGCCACCATGTTCCAGCATATCACTTTCTCTTCTTCATTTTCTGTTCATTTCGTCCCCTCCATCTTGCTATTAGCCTCCCTCTGTGACCGCGGTCTCCAACCATCATTACTTTCCACCTCTCCGCGACCTGCTTCACTCCCTCTCTTTCTGGTGATTTACCAATCCTCATCACTCTTCCCATCTGTAAATGTGTACATGTGTCCCTCGCTGCTGCTCCCCTGTTGCCCTTCTTTACACCCTTCCGTCTCCTTGCTCATATTTATTAATCACTCCATTTCCCTCCTCTTCGATCCCTCTCCCTCTCTACATGATGGAGCAGATGCACAGCTTCTCTCTAAATCTGGCTGGATTACAGAAACTAACAGCTGCTGATAATGTTACCACCATCCAACAGTGTGCTACATAGAGAGAGAGGGGGAGTTAGGGAAGGAGAAGCGAAAGATGATGGCGCAGAGAAAGAAAAGAAGCAATAGAGGACAGAAATTAATAAGTCAGCAAGGAAGGGAGCGATGAGGGGAGCTATAGATGGAAATGAACACAGAGAAACACTAGACAGTAGACAGATGCTCTGTTCCAGACTTTAATGAGCTGCCTACGGAGGCAGCATTTAAGGCAGCATAGGTGTGCTTCCAATGCCTGTTCTAAAAAGGTAGGCAACTTAATTATGCAACTGCTCGTTTGGGCCAATTTAAAGGCAGCGTCATGTATTCTTCATAGTGGAATGTATTTGTAGTGTCAGTGTCATGTATTCATCCCAGAAGGCACTGTGCCAAGATCACAGAAAAATTAAACCCTAGACGGCAGATGAAGTGAAAAATCTTTATTATAATCAATAGCAAATTAAAAATAATAAAAATGTATTTTAAAATTTAAATAATTAACTGATGATAAAATTATTAAAATTAATTTTAAAAAGAAAATACACATCAAAATAAAAACAAATAAAAAAACACCATGATTGATTATAAAATGTCCATTATAATCAGTGCTAAATTAAAAATAAAAATGTATTTAAAAATGTAAATAATTAAATTAACTGATAATAATAAACAAATATTCAAATAATATTTAAAAAGATAATAAAAAGGAAAATAAGAAAATACACATTAAGATTAAGTTAAAAATAAATCAAAGCCTACCTTTCAAAACAATGGGGTTAAGTTATTGATTTATTGACTGATTATAATAAAATTATGTAATTTATGATTATAAAAAATGTAATTATTATAAAATGTTCATTATAATCTGTACTAAATTAAAAATAAAAAAGAAATAAAAAAGAAAAAAAAGAAAAAAGAAAAGAAAAGAAAAGAAGAAAATACAGATAAAGATTAAAATAATAAATCATAATTGTAATCAGTACTAAATTAAAAATAATGTATTTACAAATGTAAACAACTGGTAATAAAATGAATAAAATTAATTTTAAAAAGAAAAGAAAAGAAAATACACATTTAAAATAATAATAATAATAATAATAATAATAATAATAATAATAATAAATTCATCAAAAACTGTCATGTAATACAATGGCGTTAAGTTACTGATTGATTGATTGAAAAAGAAAATTACATTTTCCATTACAAAATGTTAATTATAATCAGTAGTACATTTAAATGAATAATTAAATTAACTGAAATTAAAATTAAAAAGAAAATAAAAAAATACACATTAAATGCATACAAAATAATACATCAAAAACTATCAAATCAATGGCGTTAAGTTATTGATTGATTGATTGATTGATTGATTGATTGATTGATTGATTGATTGATTGATTGATTGATTGGTTGATTGATTGATTGATTGATTGATTGATTGATTGATTGATTGATTGATTAAGAAAATTGTATTTTCCATGATAAAATGTTCATTATAATCAGTACTAGGGGTGTAACGATACACCAAAGGCACGATTCAGTTCGGTTCACGGTTTTGGAGCCACGGTTCGGTTCGGTTTCTTGACTGCAATGCTAAGGAACAATAGATTCACTTAATAAAAAGAACAACTAAACTTTTTCTTTATTAACATTAAGCTTTGAAATGGGCTTGTCCTTCGGACAAGTAAATTAGACATTCACTTGTCTAAATGAAAAATTTACTTATCCGGGGCAAAAAAATGCCTTTTTTTGCTGTAAATTAATCCATTCTGAAGCAATAGTCTCATCACTACTCTATAAGGTTTTACTTTAATCTGAATATTTGTGATAATTGCCTTAAATTGATTTTTAACCTCATTTTCCTAACCTTACTAACTGTATGTGTCATCATTCACATCAAATTCTTAAATTATCAATACATCAAATTAGAATATTATAAAACTGAATATTAAATAAAAAATATATAAAACTGTATTTACTTAGACTGTTTAATGAAGATAAGGGGTTCCAAAAAATGCATTTACACAGTAAAATTGCACTATGTTATACTTTTTTTAAACATAAATCTAAAATATTGGAAAAATGCAATACCTTTAAATATAAAACCGAACCACCAATAGGTGGCAGTAGTCACTGTCTTAATGAGCGAGTCACGGATTCAACCATAGATGGATTCAACCAGTTCGTTCACTGACCAGTGTTGCCAACTTAGCGCCTTTGTCGCTATATTTAGCGAGTATTCAGACCCCTCTAGCGACACATTTTCAAAAAAGCGACTAGCGACAAATCTAACGACTTTTACTGGTGTTGTTGGAGACTTTCAGAGACTTTTTGACGTGAAACCGCACATTGTTCTTACTCTTCTCAACGAGCAGCGGGAGCTGCCGTTTGACCCATCCCCCGTGGCAAAGCACTCACAGGCGGCCCAGTTCTCGCACACCAGCCCCTCCCAGCTGCAGTCAGAGTGCGGAGATGTTCACCCCTCCGTGTCCTGACTCGCGCATCATGTGCGTGAAGTAGCCGCTGGCTGATCCCGCCCTGTCTTGCATTCAGCAAGGGATTTAAAATGTAAAGTGTACTTTGTCTAAAACAATAAAATCACTTAACAAAAATAAAAAGCTGCATTTATTTTGACTCACACAGCCTCAGTCACTTACTCGTCTGTTTTTTTTTTAAATATATATACTATAGTTAAAAATGGTAATGTTTTACGGTGACTTCTTGTAGGTTCCTAAGTGGACCATAAGGTTAAACCCCAAACCTAAACCCCAAAGAAAAAGCAAAAAAAAAAAAAAGATTGTATACAAAAAATGTTTTGTTAAAAATGTTAATGTTTTACTGTGAGTTGTAGGTTCCAAATTGGACCATAAGGTTAAAACCCAAACTTAAGAAAAAAAGAAAAATAAGATTGTATACAAAGAAAATGTTATGGTTAAAAATGTTAATATTTTAGTGTGACTTGTAGGTTTCTTAGTGGACCATAGGGTTAAAAACCAAACTTAAAAAGAAAAAAAAAAATTGGTTAAAAATGTTAATGTTTTACCGTGACTTATAGGCTCCTAAGTGGGCCAGGTAAAAAAAAAAAAAAAAAAAATCAAAAAAATATATATATATTTTTTTTATAAATATATATATAAAAAAAAAAAAAAAAAAAAAAAACGAATTAACTCCGCCAGAGTGTGTCTTTTGGGTCCCAAGCCCGGATAAAGGAGGAGGGTTGTGAATCGTAAAAAATAAAAAATAAAAATAAAATAAAATAAAGAATCGACATTAGAAGTTCATTTGTGGTTCTAAACATATTCAGGGTGGTTTTTACTCACCCTTTGTCTCTCCAGCGACGTTACTCCTCTCTCTACAGCGTCCATCACAATTACATGCACATGGTCAGTTATGCAAATTAGGCGATGACGTCATTTAGCGCCTTCTAGCTACTTTTAGGACAGCCAATAGCTACTTTCCTTACTGAGGAGTTGGCAACACTGTCACTGACTCGATTCATTAAAAAATGCTAAATCATTTAGTACTGAAATACCGCTGTGTTGCTCGGAGATTCAAGGAGTTTCTGCTGTTGCTTAGAACTATTTCGTTTGCAAAAACGGTTAATGATGTGTCTAAAATGTAAGTCAGTTAATATAAACTACTAGTTTATTGAACTACTGTTGTATAAAATCAATGTCATATTTGCAATCGTAATGGTGCTTTTCTACCGCAGTATTTTTGTTCATGCTTGTTTCTTTGTGTCTGCTGTTGCGCCTATTAGTGTTGATTTTCTGTGAGTCAGATAGCCTGTACGAGCTTGATACTTGATACTGTCTGTTTTCAGTCATCTTAAGTAATAAAATCAGAATTATGCTCACCAAAGTTTCGTTGCTGCGCTAGTTATTGTTTGTCATTGATGTCAGGTCGGGCCAGTAAAATACTCATTCACTTGAGTCCCTTTCATAAAATCCACTGGTCCCGGACAAGCGTTAATGTCGAGCCCTGAGTAGTAACCGAGTTTGATCGCTCACTCACTCAAGTCACATGACATGACATGCAATTGGAAAATACTAACTTTAGAATATAATATTTAGAACAAAATTTAGAACAAAAATTCATCATTACTAATACAATTTAATCAAATGAGATCAAATAAAGATGTTTAAATTGGTTAAATTAGTTAGAGACAAGTGATGTCAACCTCAATAATTGGGCAGCAAGGGGCGTGAGAGTACCGCGGTACGCCACGAGAGTTTCGCCATACGTATTGTGGTTGGTGTATCGCGATATTTCGGTTCGGTTTGTAATATCGTTACACCCCTAATCAGTACTAAATTTAAAAAAAAATAAATGTATTTAAAATGTTAATAAATTAACTGATAATAAAATTAATAAAATAAAAAATACACATTAAGATTACAATAATAAATCAGAAACTACTATTCAAAACAATGGATTAATTGATTGATTGATTGATTGATTGATTGATTGATTGATTGATTGATTGATTGATTGATTGATTGATTAAGAAAAAAAAAATTTGATTCAGCAAGGAAACTGATTAAACTGATTAAAAGTGACTTATAATTATTATAATAATTATAATAAAAGTTTTTTTCTAATAATTTCTTATCTATGCTGTTTATTAAGCAACAAATCTGTATATTAAAGTAATTTCCGAAGGATCATGTGACACTAAAGACGTAATGTATATTGTATGTTAAAATTTTAAATCAGTGATATTTCACAAAATGAATGTTTTTCCAATATTTTTGATCAAATAAATGCAGCCTTAGGGAGACTAAGATATTGCATGCTATGCGTTGTTACAGTCTGTTTAATATAGTACAATGCAACATTCTAACCCAATATGCTAACACCAAGTCAACAAACAATTGCGCCTAAGTAGAACAACCGTTCTAAATCAGTCACTTATGAGATTCCATGTCCATTAGGGTGCTTCCTGTGAAGTCAGCTGCCCATGTAGGCAGTGAGGCAGCACACTAAGTTCTGGAACAGAGCTAAAAAGAGGACAAGACTCTCTCTCACACACACACACACACACACACACACACAAACACAGCTGTGGTGGTCATTAAAGTCAGCACTCTTCTGAGCCTCAGTGAAGATGCTACAAGCTGCGTCTCCTGCAGTATTCCCTACGCTTTCAAACATTACACATTTTTGGAGCCTTATGAAACACTACAGGTACATGGTTTTAATGGGGCTTGTCTTGTAATGTGCTCTTTGCCTGAAAACCACGTTCCATATCTGAGGATGCAGTGATAATGGCCATGATGGAGGATATTATACTCAACTTCATTGAGAAGCAACCTGCATGACATGCTTTTCCATTAGACAAACAGAGGAGGGTGCAACAATCCTGAACAACATACTTACACACATGAACACTTTTTGTTGAACTTAGTCTACTCATCCACATTACATCTTCCCCTGGGTCCGAAATAGATCAAACACATCAGTCAATTAACAGAAATCCGTAATGTGAGAGACCTGGATGATGCACATGTGAAGCTTTCTAGCGCAAATGATTGCACACACAAGCACAAATTGCTTGAAACATACACCGTATTAATAGCTTGTGGCTACCGGTACTGGTAAGTAATCTAACCCAGTTACAGCTCCTATAAACAGCTTCCTAAAACATTAATTATTTACCTTCTTTAATGCTAAAGTCACAATGTAACAGAAGTAGTGACATAGGGGTGTGCGATAATGGCAAAAAATTATATCTCTGGAACATATTTTCTGAAATTTTGACGATAACGGTAATTAGACAATATTTTGCTGTGTGTGTTATTGTACGGTTACTTTGATACGTTTAGGACTGGCATGGACAGCTGACTTATGAAGCTTTTGATATTCTTTATATTCTGTGCTGTGATTAGTGCTGGTGCATTTTTACTTTTATATGGCCATTTTTTCTAACCTAATTAAATATACATATATCTTTTATGTCAAATTCTTACATTTAATCAATAAATTCAAGTAGTAAGACGCCATAGGACTGTTACCAATCAAATTAAATCAATCTCAACAAAGTTTGTGTTTGCAATGTAGATGTTGCATCTGCATCTGAAGTGGCATTTACACAGACTCTTTAATGCAAGACATGAATACATTTAACCTGCAGTTACAACTGCATAATTAATGTTTGATGTTAAAAAAAAAAAAAAAAAAAAAAAAAACCCTTTGAATTCTGATACTTAAATTTATTTGTGACCCTGGACCACAAAACCGGTCATAAGGTTAAATTTTACAAAACTGAGATGTATACATCATATGAAAGCTCAATAAATAAGCTTTCTATTGATGTATGATTTGTTAGGATAGGACAATATTTGGCCGAGATACATCTATTTGAAAATCTGAAAGCTAAGGGTGCAAAAAATCTAAATACTGAGAAAATCACCTTTAAAATTGTCCAAATTAAGTTCTTAGCAATGCATATTACTAATCAAAAATTACATTTTGATAGGTTTGCAGTAGGAATTTTACAAAAAAATCTTAATGGAACATGATCTTTACTTAATTTCCTAATGATTTTTGACATAAAAGAAAAATCAATAATTTTGACCCATACAATGTATTTTTGGCTATTGCTACAAATATACCCCAGCGACTTAAGACTGGTTTTGTGGTCCAGGGTCACATTTGGGGAAAGAAGGGCAAATACACTTTACATATTAGGGCTGAGAAAGTAAATTGATGCATCGCTAATCAAGAAATGTTTCTGCATCGATTCTGAGTTTTCAGAATACGTCTCGATTTTCTCTCGAACTGATTCTGAACTTACTTTTTAACATAAGATGACAATGCATGCTTTAGAAACAGCCATACCTTACAATTACAATTCTTTACACAGACTTGAACCTTAAATGATCATTCATAAAGTTTGAAAAGGTTGAAGCAAATAACAAGGGTGTTCACAGTGAGCTTTACATTAATCTTGCATCATAAAAGCATTCTGAGACTCAGCCAAAAGCACAAGCACTCTTCTTCGTGAGCATTTGAGTGTGTGGTTAAAAGCTAGATTAGTGCGCCATCTGTACAGAATCGATTCCAGAGAGAATCACGATGCATTCAGAATAGATTCATGAATCTCGATGTCTTGATGTATCGTCACAGCCCTATTACGTATAAAACTAAAATCACCAGTAGGTGGCGGCAAATCACTGCATGAGTGAGTCATTGAGTCATTCATTCATTCATTGAGTCATTGATTCAACCGATTCGAATGGGTGATTGATTGAGTAATTCAGTAACACCAGTGTTTCCATTACCTTTCAAATTGCACAAATTGAAACTGAAAATTGAAACTGAAAAAAAAAAAACCTTTGCGATATATCGCAAAAAAGGTTTTTTACACTCGCATGAGGTGGTTTTTCAGGCAATTTAGAAAAAGGAATATTTAGCAAAACTGCAATGGAAATGGCTTTTTCACAATTACAGGTCACCTTGTGTACGTAAAGGTACGTAAACTCTTATGTGGCCACTTTCACAAGCATTGACTACACAATGCTTGAAAAAAGGGCTTTCCTTGCCATAAAAGTTTAGATAACCCCTTATTTACACAAGTCTGTGGTGCATTACGGCTCAGACACCGGAGCTGATCGCGACCACTCTAGTCAATTCTTGTGTTTATACCAGGTGTGCCACAGCACATTTCAGAAGTGACCCAGAACTGGCTCTCCATGCTGCTTCTGTAAAGATAGACGCCTCTTCTACCATTAAAACTAATGGCTAGTACAATGTCTGCGATACACGTAAACCTACTAACAACCATCGCCATAACAAGACTTATCACAAGAGGAAAAAATTGCGTTTTAGTTGCATAACATCGGTTAATAGAAACTGTCATGTCACATTTTTTTTATCAACATCGATAAAATATTGCAAAAGTTTTGCATCTGTTTCCTACCTTTTTATAATCTCAAGAACCTTCTTTCGCCACAAAGAACCTTTTGTGAAAGAGAAAGGTTCTTCAGATGTTAAAGGTTTCCTTATGGAACCATTTAGATAAAAAAGGTTATTCTATGGCATCGTGAAGCACCTTTATTTTTAAGAGTGTATATCACACATCCCTAGTAGCAACAGATCTTTTTTCCATATTGTGCATGTATATCTGAGAGAAAGGGATTGCCAAAAAAGAAAAAAAGTGTATGGCAGGACGTGGTTCTGTCCATTGGTTGTTAGTTGAATGAAGGCAGATTTGCAGTTGATTGTAAGAAACGGACGGGGTTTAAGCAAACTGAATGATATGAAATGTTGGGGAATATTAAGTTAAAGGAATAGTTCACCCAAAAATGAAAATTCTGTCATTAATTACACACCCTCATGCTGTTTCAAACCCGTAAAACCTTCATTCGTCTTAATTACCTTAATTTGTTAAAAATAACAAATTAAGTTTATTGTAAATAAATGATGAGAGCTCTCTGACCCTCCATAGACAGCAAGGGTACTACCATGGTCATGGCACAAAAACGTAGTAAGGACATCATTAAAATAGTCCATGGGACATCAGTGGTTCAACCATAATTTTATGAAGATGCAAGAATACTTTTTGTGCACAAAGAAAACAAAAATAACTACTTTATTCAACAATTCTTCTCCTTTGCGTCACCCTAGCGCCATTACAGAGAGTATCACGACACATGCGTGTACTGCTGCTGATGTAGAACACGCATACACTGTGGTTTGTTTACATGCAGAGGAAAGCATGCACATGTGTCGTGATACTATAGTGTAATGCCATAATGATAGAATTTTCCATTTTTGGGTGAACTATCCCTTTAAGACATTCCAATTAGGAATTATCAGATAAAAAAATAATAATAATAAATTAAATGAATGAAACATTCACAATAAGATCTACAACAGATAAATAGAAAACAGATAAATTTATATTTCTTGATGACTTCTATCATCACTCTTATGCTTTTTTGTGTCCTATTACTGCCACAACGAAAAGCGTTTCAACTGAAGAGGTCTAAGAGATGCTCACAGAAGAGAGACTTCCAGGAAAAAGCACCATATAATGAACTTCAGCATAACAAAAACACTTTAGATTCTGAAAGAGGATAGATGGAAAATGTATCCTGTGTGCTTTTGTTTGTGTCAATGTTTACTCCGCTGTCTATGTGCTTGATGGATATTGATTTATTTGTTCAGCTATTCTTTTGGTGCAAAATATTGGTAGTATATCGGTGGCAAAGACAATCTGACAGGGCTGAATTTTCAGTTTTGAAAGCTGGGAAGTAGTTTTAAAAATAAATGCAAGTTAAGCAGTTCTACATTACCCAATAGACTACATAAGCAATGAAGATCATAGATATTTAATACATAATAAAATGCATTTGAATAAGGCTGAGTTGGAGGGATGCTGGAAGAACTGATGGGATGAAATAAATATCCTGTCATATACTTAGACCTACATTTAATATAATTTCCAGTTATATTTAAAAGAAACGTCTCAGGTTATGTATGTAACCATGGTTCCCTGAGATAGGGGACGAGACACTGCGTCCTCTATGGGTCGCTAGGGGAGCGCCACCAGCGTGACTCGTGTCTGAAGAGTACATACCAAAACAACAATGGAATTGCCCGGCGACAGCCTATGACGTCACTTCCGGCGCGACTCCATCACTAATGTCCCAGGGGCAATTTCCTGAGTTGTTACTTAGTGCTCGCTCTAATAGCATGCACTCTCCTTAGCATGACAGAGTGGGTATACTGTTCCCTTAGTGACCCCTAGAGGACGGGGTTCGAAGTTCCCTCGAGAGGGAACGTCTCAGGTTACATATGTAACATGGTTCCATCTCTTTGCCATGCTTATAATGTAAGCTATAGACAAAGAAACAAATGTTGTGTTCTACCGGTGCCCTTTTATACTGTGGTCGCGCCGGTAGAACACAACATTTGCTTCTTTCAAAAAAAGAAGTCCACAGGAACTGCTTCCCTTGTTCTGTGAGTTGGTTCCTGAAGGAACAGACCCTTACAGAGCTAGCGGTGGCTTCTACGTGACAGGTAGGTGTCGATTATCCTAGATACTTAGCCGTATCCCCCTAAAGGAGTCTCCTTGATTCCTAGCCTTGAGCTCTACCCTGTGTCCAGCCTTCTGACCCCATGCAGGTAAGTGGAGTAAAAGCTCAGGAAGAAGCAAATGTTGTGCCCTTTTATACTGTGGTCGTGCCCGTAGAACACAACATTTCCTTCTTCCTGAGTTGTTACTCCACTTACCTGCATGGGGTCAGAAGGCTCCTGTGGAATTCTTTTTTTGAAACCGTTCTCTTAGGGTAGCCTAGGAGTGCCTCGGCATGTACCTAAGTGGAGTTAGGCCCAAGGAGACCGGGGTTTTAAACCAACTCAAAAATGGGAACAAAGTCTAGCGCGTAACCCATACCATACAGGATTTTAGAAAAAGTGCACAAAGTCGAGTCGAGTCGCGTCGGAAGTGATGTCATAGGCTGTCGTCGGCCAATTCCATTGTTGTTTTGGTATGTACTCTTCAGACATGAGTCATGCTGACGATGTTCCCCTAGCGACCCCTAGAGGACACAGTTCGTAGTTCCCCTCAAGAGGGAACTGTACTAATGATAACCACAGGGTTAGAGACATTTCTGCCACAGAGTTTTGCATGCAAGTTATCACAATGTTATTCTATTGACATATCTGATTGCAGATGTGATAAAACCTTTTTTCTACAATCTGTAGATACAAAGCTGCAAGTATCTACCTCTCACAGATGGGCCGTAGGGGTTTTATTCCTGCCTATGATTATAGAACATAGTGTTACAATGTGTGGAATTGAAAGAAGCCTTATACAATCAAACCTACACATACACACAAAGACCTTCTCTAGTACAAACCTACCAATACACACAAACACTCACACACACACTCAACCATCCATCTAACATTCTCAACTGTCACACACTCATAATCATAGAAACATCTGTCCCTGTGTTTTGAGAGAAACTGACCTTGTTTACCTCTTTTGCAGCAATTATGCATGACAAACACATCTGAATCTCTGAGAACATGAGAGAATACACTCAATTCAAGCTGCTGTCGCGGATAAGAGGTTGTACTGTCAGCTTGTGTACATCTTGTGAATGTTTTTGTGAGTGTGTGCGTGTGGGGAGATGGGGGTTTTTACCAGAATGAACATAAACTTGTTAAATTCATTAAAACAGGCTTTACGACTCAGATAAACAGCTTTAGCTCAATTCAGTTTTGTTTTCCAAGTATTTATTATTTTTTTGGTGAAAGAAAATTAAAATCCTGGCACTATAACAATGACATTGAAGATATTAATTATAAAGGGTGATGAGTGAATTTGTATCCATTTTTGCATCCAACTCCTTTTGTCCAGCATGTCTTTTTCAGTCAATTATCATTGGCTTTCTAAGAAAAAGATGAATATAGATACATTTAAAGATCCATATTAAGATTTATTTTTCTTTTATGCAAATCACTGCATATCTTGTTTGTTCCCAATTAAACTCCATAGAGTAAGTTAATTTAGGCCCCCATGAAATCCATTAAATTTTTTCTGGATTTTGTGTTTTATGATTTGAAACAAATTTATCATTATTGTGTCTAATGAAAATAAAATTAACAATTAAAAAAAAAGCAACTAATCAGTCTTTTTTTTAAACGTATAATCAAATGAAGTTTGCTTGTTAAAATGCTACACAACAAAACTGTATGAAAAACGGATTAAAAGTATTGTTTGTATAATATAATTTTAATAAAATATTTTCATCATAACTTCTGTGTATATGATGGTAGTTTTTCTCAAATTAAATAGTGAAATGCTGCGGAAGTTACTCTCAGAGCAGCTCTGGAGATAAAGTTTGTGTGTTCATGTTCTCATATGTTGAGATGGCAGACACTGAAAGCATCATGTGTGTTTGAATTTGTGTAGTCGACAAAACTATGCTACTTCTTTACACAAAGACACATACAGACCGGTAATATGCGCTAATAGTGACTGGCTATTGTCCTGTTTATTTCTGTTTGATAGTCTGTTAGTTTTATCCATATCAGAAAAAAATGTCCAGAGCTTATTGTTTTTAAGGGCATAAATGTTATCGCAATCTCGATTCCCATCTGCATCCCTCATATGACCTCAGAATAAAGGTATATTTGGTAGTATTTGTATTCATCAAGGTGGATGGAACTTATAAATTGTACAGGAGAAGAGTTTGTGAGATCTATTAGTTCAAATTTATAGTCTCATGGAGAATGATTGCCTCAAGCCTCGAGATAGCAAGGAATGTGTTTGAAATGTGTTTTATCAAGGCTCTGCTAAAGGAATGATTTATTATGGACACTTATAAAAGAGGTCATTTACTGTGTTGTTTTCCAGCTTCTCAGTTTTCTCACCAAGTCCTTGTGAAATTTGTAATGATACCATTTCTTTTATTTATTTATTTCTTTTTTAAGACACTGATTTAAGATTCCTTGAATCAGACAGTATGAAACATTAAAACTGAAAGGACCAGATGTTCTAAGAGAGTAAATTTAGTGTAGAATTACTGAATTAAAATACGTCCAGCTATACGTCTAACTCGGAGAGTATATCTTACAATAGAAAATCACAAAAAAAGACCATAAAACCATCCATTCCACAATTAAATGATATATTTACTTTACAGTAAGTCACAGTAATATGGAAAACTGTTAAAACTGATCCAAGAAATGCAACATACATTTTTTTTTTTGTAAGTTAATTTACTTTCAGCAACCTACGGCATGCATGCAGAAGGATAATCGCTGGCACACAAGCAATAAGGAAAACTGCATACCGATGTACATTTTGAGGTAATAATTTCTCAGTCACACAGCTTGTTAGGAGCTATAATTACTATTAAATTGTGAGAATTAACTTGTGCTAGTCTGCAGATGCTCGCACATACTAGGTGCTTCAGATCAATGCCTCAGTGGTCTAACAGTGCTCGTCAATGTTGAAATGACTGAGATGGCCAATCAAATCGAAGTAGGCGGAGTTTACCGCTTTACAGAAGCAGAGAGCGAATTCCAATTTCTAGCATGAAGCAAAACATTGCAAGAAAGCGAGGTAAGATGTAGCTGCAAATCATTTAATATTGGTTTTACGATAACTGTTTTACGATAGAAATGTTGCATGACTGACAGCCATATCCAGTGATGACTACTCAAATTTGTTTCTTAAAATATAGCCATGTATTGCCAATATAGCTATGTCCACATTTTCAGGTAAAAGGGAACTTCGGTTCTTATTTACAACATAACTTTTGTGTGAAAAAGTGTTTGCCCCCTAAACTTAATAACTGGTTGAGCCACCCTTAGCAGCAACAACTGCAATCAAGCGTTTGCGATAACTTGAAGTGATTCTGTTACAGTGCTGTGCAGGGATTTTGGCCCACTCATCTTGGCAGAATTGTTGTAATTCAGCTACATTGGACGGTTTGAGCATGAACCGCCTTTTTAAGGTCATGCCACAGCATCTCAATAGGATTCAGGTCAGGACTTTGACTAGGCCACTCCAAAGTTTTCATTCAGCCATTCAGAGGTGGATTTGCTGGTGTGCTTTGGATCATTGTCCTGCTGCAGAACCCAAGTTCGCTTCAGCTTGAGGTCACGAACAGATGGCCGGACATTGTCCTTCAGGATTTTTTGGTAGACAGCAGAATTCATGGTTCCATTTATCACAGCAAGTCTTCCAGGTCTAGAAGCAGCAGTTCCTTAGATGTTGTTGTGGGGTCTTTTGTGACCTCTTGGATGAGTCGTCGCTGTGCTTTGGGGGTAATTTTGGTCGGCCAGCCACTCCTAGGAAGGTTAACCTTTTCCAGACTGATAGATCTCAATAACTTTCTTTCATTCAACTTTCCATTTGTTCCTGAATTTCTTTGGATCTCAACATGATGTGTAGCTTTTGAGTAACTTTTGGTCTACTTCACTTTGTCAGGCAGGTCCTATTTAAGTGATTTCTTGATTGCGAACAGGTGTGGCAGTAATCAGGCCTGGGTGTGGCTACACTGTAAAAAGTTTTCACCAGTTTCAACTTAAAAACTTAAGTTTAGCAGCTGCCTTAAGATTTTAAATTAAATCAACTAAAGTCATTTAAACTCACAAGTTATATCAACTCATTTTTATTGTAATAAGTTAAAATTACTTGTAGTTTTAAGCTGATTTAACTTAAAAACTTAAGGCAGCTGCTGAACTTAGTTTTTTAAGTTGAATCTGGTGAAAACTTTTTACAGTGTAGAGAAACTGAACTCAGGTGTAATAAACCACAGTTATGTTTCATTAAAAAAACCTTCATTTAAAAACTGCATGTTGTGTTTACTTGTGTTATCTTTGATTAATATTTAAATTAGTTTGATGATCTGAAACATTAAAGTGTGACAAATATGCAAAAAAAATAAATAAATAATAATAATCATACTTTTTCACACCACTGTATATACATTCACAAAGTCTTCAAGTTTTGTGGACATTCACACAAAGACCTGTCATTAGTCAGTTGGCGACACAGCATTTGACCACTGGATTTACAAAAATCATTTCAGGTTTAAGAAGTGTTTGAACATTGCATCAACTACTGATGAACACTGATTTTTATTTAAATGATCACTCTGTAGGTTATTTAACCATGTATTTCTATTTCTTTGGACAGCTTTTGTCTTTTAAACACAGTAAAATGCACAAATTCACAAACGTTTTTTGTCATCTGATCCTCTTTCACCTAATATATTTACTTGAAGAACCCCTGAGATTTTAAAATAAATATTTGAATAATAGAGTATCACATTTACATGCTCATTGGTTCTCTGATGTTAGTTATGGTCACCAGACATGAAGGTAAACAAATGAAATATTTCAGTTTCAGTTAAGTTTTTTTTTTTTTTTTTTTTTTTTTTTTTTTGATTGATTTTAAATGTATTTAAATCTGACATTTTTAACGATTTAATAAATTATTTGTTTTTCATTAAACTCATAAACCCCCTGCAGTTCCTTCACAAACACCAGTTTGGGAAACCTTGACGTAATGTGTTTAATGCACTTCATTAACAGCAAATAGAATATATGTTTTACTCTTTGTATTTTCATGTCAATATGGTACACGATTATCCAATTTAAATTAATGTGTTAAACACGTTAGGTCAAAAGTAATCTAAAAGTAGTCTGATTATATTACCCAAAGAGTGTAATGTGATTATGTTACTAACTACAATATTTGTCATGTAATTTGGAATCAGTAACAGATTACAATTTGTAAGTGATCTCCCCAGCTCTTGTGTTATGTCCTGTTTAAACATTTGTAATATAAGGTGTCTGTAGGAAGCACAAGGAAGAGGAAACTGGTCACTCCACTGCCATTTGTATAGTAATTGCTTTTTGCATCAAGCAACATACAGCATATTCTTCAAGTGTCAGCACATGAAAAAAAAAAGCATGTTAGGAATTGAATCTGCTGCCCAGTTTCAGCAATTCTATGCTAGCTGTTATTGCAAAATAAACCCAGGGTGATCAGGACTCCTACGTGAAAATACATCTCGTTGGCTTATGTAGTCAGATCCTATGATTTAGCTCCTCACTTCTCTGGATCACCTTTGAGATGTTTCTACACTTTGAGTTTATCTGTTAAACATTTATTTGACCAATAAAATAAAACATTTGCTATAAAAAACAGGTTTTCAAATAAATACAGGTTTTATAAATGTTGTTCCGATCATATCAAGAAGAAATGGACAATCATATCAGCCACTGCTGCAACCTTCTCTTTCATTTATACAGAATTTAGATGCATTTACCTGAGATTTTATTGCTCACTCTGTGTATGTGTGTATATCCCTGTTCTTACATAGCAAGATCTTATTTATATGATAATAGAGAATGGCTTAACACTTGGCAGCTGAATCATAATGGCAAATGCCTTCATAAAAACAACACATAAACACGCATAAAATGAGAGCAAGAGAGTGGGAGTTGATTTTTGATGCACTCCGGGGCTATGAAAATGTACAGGATTACTCAGGACTGGAGTACAGCTGCAGGCTTTCCCTGTAGTGTGGAAATCAAGTGTATGTGTGCATGAGAAAGAGACGAATTGTTAGAATTTGAACAATCTACTAAGTACTAACAGATGCTGAACCCACCAATAAGGACGACCCAATGGTCTGGGGACAGCATGAGAGAGTTTCAGGCAGTTGACTCAGCTGTCACTTGCCCTGTTGACAAACTTGCCTTGCATTTGGACTTTTGTGCTGTACTAAATATTGCTGTTATATTATGCTGACCTAAATATGTCAACAAGGTAATGGTATGTAGTTGACTAATATAGATATTAGCTAATAAAAAGGTTTTGTTAAAAGTCCAAGGATGTCTAGTAACAGTCTTAGAAGCATCAGTTAATTTTTAATAATACGTGACCCTGGACCACAAAAGCAGTCTCAAGCAGCACGGATATATTTGTAGCAGTAGCCAAAAATACATTGTGTGGGTCAAAATTATTGATTTTTCTTTTATGCCAAAAATCATTGGGATAATAAGTAAAGATCATGTTCCATGAAGATATTTTGTAAATGTCCTACCGTAAATATATCAAAACTTAATTTTTGATTAGTAACATGCATTGCAAAGATCGACAACTTTAAAGACAATTTTCTCAATATTCACACTTTTTTGCACCTTCAGGTTCCAGATTTTCAAATAGTTGTATCTCGGCAAAATATTGTCTTATCCTAACAAACCATACATCAATGGAAAGCGTATTTATTTATTTTTAATTTATTTATATCATGATGTATAAATCTCAATTTCAAATAATTTACCCTTGTGACTGGTTTTGTGTGCCAGAGTCACATATATTATGTAATGTTTTATACTGTGCCATTTTTTGAAACAAATAATACCATAAAACTATCAATTATAGCTTATGAAAAATGGCTTAATTTCATTTATTTTTGGTCATATAACTTTATAAGTGAAAAAGCTCCATTAAAGTCAGTATTTCACTTCTGTATTCATACTTTAAATACAGCACATTTGATAAAATAAATAAATAAAGAAAATGAAGTAAAATAAAACAAACAAATGATAAATAAAAAATGTAAAATGAATAAAGTAAAATAATTAAATTAAATTAAAAGTAAAATAAAATACACACTTCACCTGTACATTGGAAGTCATTTTCTCCATGACACTCAACATTTTATTTCTGTAATTGTTTTTAAATACAGACATTTTATAAAGTAAAAAAATGAAATTAGTAAAATAAAAAAATAAAATTATGTAAAACAAAATAAATACTTCACCTTTAAAACTATTAGGTTCATAAGCCAACATTTTTTTTTTCTGTAATAATACTTTACATACAGCACATTTTTAAGAATGAATCTACTGTTTTTCAGTAATGATAAACAAAATAAAATGTTTGGATATAGTAAAGTAAAATAAAACAATGATTTACTTTAAATTAGTTGACTAAAAAATTTAAACAAAATGTAAAATACAAATTTAGAATAATATGAATTGTTGTGCTTGTGCTGATGAATGCAGACATTAAAAAATGGCTCAGGTGAGGTTTCTTGTTCTGCCTTACCCTTTAAGGCAGACGCTTGCACAGTGTCACTGAAATAATGGATGAAACATTCTAAAGTCACTATAAAGGTATCGACGCGTTCAATTTGTTTTCTGAGAACAATTGAATTTAGATCAAATGCTTTCTGCCCTACGTGATAGGTTATCCATCGTAAGCCCTATTTTTCACATTTTGTTGTTTGTTTGTGGGAAAAAAAATATCCACCACTTTCATTTAGCTGAAATCCCACCACATAACCATCCATCCATATATCCACCTTGTGTGGAAAGGGAATATTAGCATTCCTCTAAGAATCACTACTGTATGTAATTTGTGTCATGCGACTGGAGTATTGGTATTTCCTTCGTATTTAATGTGTCCTGTGTGCCATGTGACGTGGTGGAAATGAAAAAGGTCAATTCCTATTGATTGATTACCACGGCTTGTTTACTGCCTAATGGGAAATAAAAGAGAAATGGTGAAACACACACATAGAGGGTCTATTGATAAACTGGCAAAAGCGGTAAAATCAACAAGCCCATCAACTACAGCAGGCACAAAGTGAGAGCTGTACCTGGCCTTCAACCACCTTCAAACAACCTCACGTTAACATTAGCATACAAAATATGCAGAGAAGATGACAGGGCGTCGTTTTTTATTCAGCCTATTTTCCTAATAACATACAATATTTTGAGCTCCAAATGGGATTTTCAAATCATTTATCAAAGAAAATCATCAGACGTTTGTGATAGAGCACCTATCAGGGCAGCAGAGATGTGAAAATATGTGGGTAGAGTTCATTGCCGCCCCGTCTCTTGATTTAATCCTACTAATGAATGCTCAGCACGAGACTCATCCAACCTTTCAATTCAAACATCCCTAGAGTACCTGTGACGTGAGAGAGGGAAGGGAGGGCTGGCAAAGGACTGAGGTGAAGGCTCAAGAGACACAGACACATGCCAGCATATCTGAGCAGTCACATGGCTTCAACATGTAGCTGCAAGATTTTCAACCGACTTTACACAGGTTGGTTATCCAATATCCAATATCCTGATTTAGTCAAAATTTCATCATATGGTAATAGTTAAAACATAAAATGCCATCTTAAAGGGATAGTTCACCCAAAAACATCTGTCATTAATAACACACCCTCTTGTTGTTCCAAATCTGCAAGACCTTTGTTCATCTTTGGAACACAAATTAAGATACTTTTGAGCTTTCTGACTCTGCATAGACATCAACGCAACTACCACGTTCAAGGCCCAGAAAGGTAGTACGGACATCCTTAAAATAGTCCATCAGTGGCGAGCAGTGACCTTTTTTTTTTTTACTGGGTATGCTGAGTGCCCCTAAGGTAGCAACCCCCCAACCCATCAGCTTTTAGAACACACTCAAAGAGGGAGCAGGGTTCCCACACCTTGGTTAACGTCTAATTCAAGGACCTTTCGAAGGACTTTCCAGGTCCAATACCCTCAAATTCAAGGACTAAATGTGGGGACACATTTCAGTTGAGAGCAAGGTTACATAGTGTTAGCTTGTAAGATACCTGTACATTGTTACAGTTTTCATGTGTCAAACACAACTATGCAAAAAAAAACTTTTTTTTTTGGTCATATGACAGAGATCTGATATTCTATTTGTCGTATTTCTGTTTTTCATAAAACTGAAAAATATTCGGTCCATCCTATACTGTGTTCTGAAATGATCTGATATTAGCTTTTGCATGGATTACTGAAAAGAGCTTAGGCTCATGTAACCAGAAGTTTTTAAGATAAATACGCTTTTAAGTTCTTCTTTGGTGAGCCAAATCTAGATACTTGCATTTTTCAGGCATCACATTTCAGGCAATTTTTGCAATGTTTCACAGTGTGTCTCTGAAGCGTTGAGGTACCATCGTAGTAGTTTTGTGCACATGTAAAAGTCATGGAAACGTACAACACAAAGTACCTCACGCGGGAAACACTTAACATAACAATGTTAAGAAATGTGCATAACAAACGTAAATCAAGGAAGCTAGTATGCATAGGCCATGAAGTGTTGGCAAAATAACACATTAGCGGACCGGAGTGAATAATATGGATTTTTTTTCCAGAAAACTTCTTGCACAAAATAAATTCAAGCACTTTCAAGGACCTGTATCTAGGTATGTTTATTTTCAAAAACTTTCCAGGGCCTTGACATTCATTTTTCAAATTCACAAACTTTCAAGTATTTCAAGAACCCATGGGAACCCTGAGGGAGGGAGGCAGGTGTTGATTTAAAAATAAGCACATTTCCTACCTTTTTTTTGTAAATGAAATTCATCTTCAATACTACTTCTACCATAGTTATTAAAATGCTAAAAAAAACAATCTCTGATTTTCCAAGTAAAAAAAACACCAAATAAGATTCACACAGTTATACGTAATATTCAGAGAGATTCAGGGTGATTCCCATGATTTTTTTTTTCTTTATATTCCCAGTGAATAGGAGTTAAAACTCCCACCCGGGTAACACTAGGTCAAAAACAGACCATGCAAAACACCAAAAAATAATATATTGCAAAATCAAAGTAAAGTAACAAAATCAGAGAAGAACTTTAACTGTAAGTGATACAATGCATACGGAAAACATAGATAAAAATATAATATTCTGTATGTTCAAAATGTTTGATGGCTGATATTTGTTATTATTATTTTTATAAACTTTTTATTTTTATTTTTTACCACTATCTTCAACATTGTGTATGACCAAAAAAAGTAAGATATGTTTTCAGTGGACTCTCAAAATTTGCTTTGCTTAGGAAAGCATGAAAATATACAGTTACATTATTTATTTTTGCATCAAACACAATGTAATTTTCAGGCAATTGAGATCTGGCAGCAACAGCGCATTTTTCTGCTTGGGCGAGTGATTCACATGAAATCGGCCACATACCAGCAAAACACAGAACGTGCAACAATCCTGGCGAGTCATAGCAATAAAGCGGAGGCGGCAAAGCTGCGGAGAATCCGCTCGCTGACGTAGATTTACAGAAAAGAAATAAATGTATAAATAATATAAATAAATAATGTCAAAAAAATAATTTTACGTAATTATTCCCAACACTTCAGTAGGTTTTAAATTACTCTCAAATCTCAAATGACAGGGTATCAACTTATAATCATGTTTATATTAATTAACCCACAAACTTATTCTCTCAGGCGGCCTGGGTATGCGGAGCCCATTGTTATAAAGCTCAAATAAATACCTTTGTGCACAAAGAAAACCAAAATAACAACTTTGTTCAACAATTTCTTCCGTTGAGAGTACCACAAAGCATGCGTGTGCATTTCTTTGCTTGTAAACAAGGTGCAGCTCATCCAGGTTCTACGTCGGAGCGCAGGCTCATGAACGCATGTCGAAGACCGAGACGGAAGAGAAGAAATTGCTAACTAGTCATTATTTTTGTTTTCTTTGCACACAAAAAGTTTTCATATAGCTTCATAAAATTAGTTGAACCACTGATGTCACAAACTATTTTGATTATGTATATCTTATTAATAAAATGATCAATTTACCTTTTTTCTAAACTTATTAGTGGAGTACACCCTACAAGGTTAGAACTGTATGCTGTAAGATTTAAAAAGACAAGCATACATATATTTGAATATGATAACGTTTTCAGAAGAAGAAGAAAAAAAATCAGGCTTTATAAATGTTCTTCCAATCCACATCAAGAAGAAACAGAGAAAGACATTTGACACTGCTGCACATTCAGACTTAATTTTCACTTACACAGAAGGGATGTGCATCTGCATAACTGAGGCCGATGTGATACGCATTTCGATCCATAACCAACAATATGATATGCTAAAGGTACATATAAAGCAGCAACCAATGCAAAGCGATACGATTCACCCCTATTATGATGCAGTGCGATTTAATTCAACACAATGTGATTTAATGCCAGACAGAAGCCTTCAACCCTAAGAACACCATCCCCACTGTCAACCATGGTGGTGGGAACCTAATGTTTTGGGGGGGGGGGTTTCAGCCAGCGGACCAGGGAACCTAATCACAGTAAACGGCACCATGAAAAAGGAGCAATACATCAAAATTCTCAACAACAACATCAGGCAGTCTGCAGAGAAACTTGGCCTTGGGCACCAGTGGACATTTCAGCACGACAACGACCCAAAACCAGGGGCGCCGCTCGCAATTTTGGGCCCTATGACAAAATATGAGGTTGGGCCCCCCCTACCACACAAAAGCAGATCTCTGGGGGCCCCTAAAAGGCGTGGGCCCTTAGAATTGTCCTAACTTACCCCCCTTAGCAGCGCCCCTGCCCAAAACACACAGCAAAAGTGGTGAAGAATTGGTTAGCAGACCAAAACATGAACGTTTTGCAGTGGCCCAGCCAGAGTCCTGACTTAAATCCAATTGAGAATCTGTGGAGGGACCTAAAGATCAGGGTGATGACAAGGAGACCCTCCAACCTGAAAGAGGTTGGGCAAAGATGAATGGGCAAAAATACCAGTGGAGACATGCAAAAAGCTGTTCAGCAATTATAGGAAGCATTTGATTGCTGTAATAGCCAATAAAGGCTTTTCTATTGATTATTGAGAAGGGTATGAATAATTTTGGACATGCCACTTTTTGTTCAAATGTAAATAAAAGATGAGTAATATTTTTTTTTTCACAATGATGCCTCTTGTACATCGTCTTATGATCTTTTGAGAGAAGCCTGTGTCATTTCCGGTCCAAAAAAAAAAAAAAACCTGCTGGTTGAATAAAAGTAACTTTAAGTCAGAATTTGCCAGGGGTATGAATAATTTTCGGCTTGACTGTATACTCGTTTTTTACTGATGCAAATATGTTAGAAACTTGTATCCGATGCAACTTTATGCCAATGCACCTATGAAAATCAGTGAATCTTACCATTTATTACACAGTGTTCTACCTGTAAAGGATACATTTACATAGTTTTCAGCTTTAAAAATAACCTTTTTTTTCACTATTTCAATATGTAACATTAAATATAAAATTCATTAATTTTAGTTCCTCTTACTCTGCATGCAATTCGATGCAGTGGCAAATAAAAAAAGCATTTTCAGCATATGGGTTCTTTTTTTAAAATCTAAGTAAATTGTAACAGGTGTAGCTTGAGAAGAAATCCTTTATGTAAACATCATTAAAGTGTAAATCAAAACTTAATGAAGTGCAAATGTAAATACATATTTGCATTCCTAACCGTGAACATTACAAACAGATAAATTCCAAAGATAACCCATTACACTTACTAAGGCTTTGAAAAGACAATGAAGCAAAAAGGAAAAATCAAACAGAAATAGGAAAGGAGAACTTTATATTGCAATATAACAATATTAGTTACAATAATATTTTTTCTAAATTATAGTGGGTTACACTTTACTTTAAGATGTCTTAGTTACAGTGTAATTATACATTTAATTACTGAGTAATATTAATTAACTACTTGTACTATATGGTATGGATTAGGGTTTGGTTTAGGGTTAGACTACTTGCATGTAATTATGCATGATTTATTGTTATTATAATAGTAAGTATATGTAACATGTAGCAAGTCACCTTAAAATAAAGTGTTACCGTACTGGTTTTCCACTCTTTTTTTATCTCTTTAAGATGATAACTGCAAGACTACACCAAGGATATTAGTTTTAAATTGAGAGAACCCAATTTAATTGAAAATGTCTCTCACTTTCTCCTCAATGTTGAAAATCTAATTTGCTTATTGGATGAAAAAAAAAGCAACATGCTCATTTTTGACATCCCAGCTTTGTTGTGTTTTACAGTCCTAATCTGTCATTTAGCAGGGAATTTATCAACAAACAATAAAAGGCTGCTGGAAATTGATTGAAAGCTGTTGATCCCAGATTGCCACCATGCAAATTATTCAATAAAACCTCCTCTAGGAAAATGGGATTTTAATTTATGACTTATTGAAAACTACTGTCCATGCTTATTGCAGGATTTCAAAAGCCACACAGTGGAGATCATTTATGCTACATAACATGCATGAAGTGGCTAGAAGATTATAACAATATTGCCAGTGTTGTGAGCAAACTAAATACGCCACAAAGACGATAACAAGACTCCGTAAAAAAGAGGAGACGAGGCCCTTCAGGGATAGTGATTGATAATTGGATTTTCACAGGTCTGTGTTGAGCGGTTGATCACTGTCATCTTGATGAGGTTTGTTTGTGTAATTGTGTAATAGCTGATTGACTGTAGGAGGCATTGTGAGAAACATAGACTGTTTTGTCCCCTTGTTTGTGTGTGTTTGTGTGTGTAGTGGTTAGAAAGTACAGTGGGGTGAAGTTCAGCCAGGGGAGATGAAGCAATTGCCGTTTGTTCTGCTCTTGTCCGAGTTTCCGCACAGCTCCCTCCACAAACACACCAACAACAAAAGAACTTAAAAGCTTATTCTCCAACCAGGAGACAGAGACTGAGAGGAGAACAAAAGGGAGGGAGGGAATGAGACAGAAGAAGTACAAAGGATCCTGTGGGCTGAAATGAGGTGAAATCAAAAAGACAGAAGCTCACTGAGAGGAAGTGAAGAAAATAACAGCCCACACAAATTAATATGTCTGCGCCGTTCTGTAGAAACAAACTTCATACCCAAATGCCTGATTGTTATGCGTTTGCAGAATGAACAAATGAGCCTGTTATTTAAAAATGCTAACAGGTGCAGAAAATGAGGAGTAACTGAAAAAAATGTCATCTAACTTACATAAAAATCCACTTCAACTGGATCTTCTCCTCTAATTTTTCTTTCTGAAATAAGGAAAGTAAAATGAGGAACATCATTTAAAATGTGTTCCAAATAAAACAACATCCACTCATGAAGGAAACTTAAAATGCTCTTATGTAAGGTTTAGAGTGATGATGACACATTTGAAAGGCATCGTCTAGCTGTCAGATGGTGGAAATTTGTTCCCTTATATATATATGAAAGCATGGTTTTTACACAGCCCACTCTACACCCCCTTTCACAAACACTAATCTGCTATCCTGATCCAGGTAACAAGATTTCCTGTCGAATGTGCCTGCTTTTTTATATTTTTAAAAACAATTCTGTAACTTCATTTCATGGCTCCCTGGAATATTTTATTCTGATTGGTCAACTACATCAAATAGCTTCTCTTTCGTATCTCGACACTGCAACGTTTGATTGATCCAGAAGTTGGTTTGTTGCTGCTATCATCACCAACAGGTTAAAAATAAATAAAAAATAAGCTACTGTCATTGTCAAAGCAAACAACTACTAGACAGGCAATTCCATGCCTATACGATGAAGTTATTGAAAAAGCAATTCACTAGATGTGCCTAAGAAACCAATGAATTCTAAGTGTTTTCTTTTGAAGAGAGAAGCCCCCATTTATACTTTTTTATAAATCATATAACGCAGCGTTTCCTTTTCAATTTTTTTCAATTAGCCAGACTGAAGTGATTTTCAGATATATCCCGCTCATCTAATTTTACTTGCTCCAAGCTAATCTCAATATTAGCCTATGAATCATGCAAAGATCTTTATATAGCATTTTAATGAACTTGCACGTATTTGATCATAGTCATGAAATTTATATTCAACTTCTTATTGATCTCAATAAAATATGGGGAGATGTAATATCAGGGTTCAAAACTGACTGTCCATAAATACTGTATATTTAAAAGGGGGAGTCTCACTTTCTGCAGTATAGAAGAATTTTTGAATGACTACCATAAGTTTTCTTATGATAAATCATAAAATGGACATTAGTGGGCCACTGGTACCAACTCTAAAATGAATTGTGTGAAATATAAAGAGTGGAGCCACATTTACATTCAAATGGGAATTGATCTACGAAGAAACTAAACGTTTAAAATGATCATCTAAACTCAGAAACGTTCAATAGGAATTGGTGTGTGTGTATGAGCGATAGCGCAAGAGTAGATGTGAGATATGGGTGCTGTAACGAAAAGTCCACTGAGGCGAGATATATGAGAACCCAAGTGCAGTTTTATTGAAACAGTGAAGTAATCCAGAAATCCAAACAAACAAACGATAATCCAAACAATGATGAGACTTGACTTTATGCAAACAGACTTGACTTGACAGACTTGGCTTGGCTTGGCATGAACAGACTTGACTTGACTTGACACAGACTAGACAAAGACACAACTCACCAAACAGCAGGATTACAACATCAATTCACAACCAGGAGTCAATGAAACATAAGGCCTATTTATACAAGACAATACAGGTCACATGACACAAACAAACCAATGAAAAACAAGGAACAAGACATGGCAACCAATCAGAACAAGACACATGGAACAGGGGAACCAATGGCAGGAAAACAACAGGGAAAGGGAAGCCAAACACAACAGCATGAAACAAATACAAAATAAAAGACATGGAAACATTAACGTGAAACAAAACCCCAAAACAAAACCCAAAACACCTGTTGCAGGTGTATATTGACAGGTAGGTAATCGCAGCATGCCGATATACAGGCATATCTCACGTCTACTCATGTGATATTGCGTTTATACAAAAGTTTGAAGGCACAAGTGTGTAAATACATAAACAAAATACAACAGAGTGTCTTTAAAAGCCCTCTTTTGTGCAGAACTACTTTCTTCCGCCGCAAATTCAAATCTAAAGTTGAGTTTAACAGCTGAGACCAAGCCTCCATTACTAATTCCAAAACGTCACTTTAGAACTAGTAACGAAGATACATTGAGTTGCTTCATTAAAAGCTTATTGTATTACTGTTTTAAAAGCTCACTGTATTATGTAGAGTATTATGAGAGAGATGGAGTGATCAAATGCACTTGTTCGTATTCGCAATTACAAAAGTATCCATGTGCTTTAAAGCCTTGCTGGTAAAATTACGTTATTTCACCCACGCGCTGTTCTGGTATACGCATACGACTAAGCTATATTTGGCGTTTGATTCGCTAATACTGTCAAAAACACAGTCGGTTATGTCTAAAGTGAAAGTAAACATTTTAGAGAAAAACAGATGCACGCCTGTATAATAGATGTGTGAAAAGCAACAGAACTAAACATGCTGCCGAATGTCATTAAAGAGTTCACCCAAAGATTTTGTCATTCACATGTTGTTCCAAAACTCTATTAAATGTTTTTATTGTGCAGAACACAAAAGAAGATATTTTGAAGAATGTGGATAACAGTAGCTGGTCCCACTCCCTTTGGGAAAAATAAATAAAATACTTTTGAAGTGTTTATTTATTTAAAATACGATTTATGTTCAAGGTGTTTCATGCATAAAAAAAACCTCGAAAGCGAGTAAATGATGACAGAATTGTCAATTGAAAATCACTCACTGCTCTTGACTGAAGAACTTTAATACAGTTGCTTTAATAAGAGTCAGTGTATAATAGATGCATATGGTGTATATAGAGTTTTATATTTGCTATATCAATTTCTTGAATGCTACTGATAAATACTACTGTACCTGAAAATTAAAGTGTAGTGTTTTTATAGAAGAGAAGACAGAGAGACACGGAGCTATCAGGTATGCCGTCTTTACTGTTCGTTAACTTCCTCAATCTGCCACTGAACAATCACAGCGCATGCGCATAAAGAACATAGCGTAACACAGTGCGCTAATATACCACATAAAGTATGGTGTGTTTTATTTGTATATTATGTGTATTTGTAACATGTAGCTTATTTTTGTTCTTATTTTTTAAAAACAACAATAAAATAATGACAAAGATTTTTTTTTTTTTAATCTTTGCCCAATTTGGCCTAAATATCTGCCATTTTTTTAATATTTTGTTACCTTGTAAGGTTTTGGTTTTAAAATAGAGAAATTAGTTTAGCTGTACTGCTCAGACAACTTGTAAAATAGTAAAACTAACATGACAAAGAATTGTGATAAAACCGTGAATCATGATATTTCTGAAAAAAATCGTGATATGATATTTTGCCCTTGCGTAAATTCCTTTTTTATGACTGGATTCCGCGATTCCATCCACATTTTTTGCATCGAGGAAATCCTAGGTCCCTACTTACAGTACACATAACACACAAACACACATATTTTTAACTGACGTATTAGCCATTTTTAACTGCGGTGCATTGAAATAATCAGCAGAACATTTCCTGCTTCAGTAAGTGTTTAGTAGCTGCTCTTTCACACCATCAGATTAACCCCATTGTTTGAGCCATTCAAGTTCAAGCTCTTATCACAGCCATCACGTCAGCTTGACTTCTGTGGCATTTCAGTGCTTAGGTAGAGGGTTGCCTCATTGACCAAAGAGCAACTGGTCATACTGTGATAACCCAGTGTATTTCTGTGCTCTCTCTTTCTTTGAGTTTTTCTTATTCTTCCCTCCCTTAAGCTTTCAGTTTCTCTGTTTTCTCTCTGCTGTTCGGTACCTGTTACCCCTGACAGGAATTAAAGCTGGAGGCAAGCTAACCTTCCCAAGTGGATCTCCACCATGGCCGGATGTGGCATGCTGAAGAAGACGCTCTTGGCTTTTCCATGTCCAGACGCTGGCCTACATAAAAGTCTGTCAAGCTTGTCTGACTCTGTGCAAAACTGCAGGGGGGAGCACAATGGAAAATGTGGAGCACATCTTATTACAAAGGCTAGAATTGAATTTCACAGTTTAAGCCGTTGCCAAATGCATCTGTGGACAAAAGAAAAAAAAACTGAGTCATAGCAGATAGGAAACATGTTGAGTTGAAAAAATTAATGTAAAAGTTAGTTGAAGGTAAATGGGTATAAAATACCATCGTGACACGTTTACAAATTACCTTAAAGTATTTAAAAAATAAATAAATACATGAGATTGAGTAACCAACAGGTTGGATTTTGTGCTGCAGGTAAAAACACAATGCCTTGTTAAATATAAATGTTAAATTTAAGGTTTTCTTTCATTTAAAACAATATAGCGTGTATTTAACGTGGCTTACATAGTAGTGTCAAGTATTGTTATCCTAAAACAACTATTTGAATCTAGTCTCAGCCTCCCATCACATCCTCAACCTGAAATTATATTTATAGATCATTTGATGCATATTGCATACAAAATGGCAAGTGCTTGCAGAAACCATCAGTTTTAATCTGATTGGCTGGTTTAACGCAACTTCCTTTTTAAAAGTAATCTAAAGTCCTTATGTCTGTCACGACCACACACAAAGGAAGAAGGTGAGTATCTTTCAGGATATTTATTAACAAACGTGCACAGTTCAACACACGTGCAAACAGGTGAATAAGGTTCTCTGTAGTCGAATCTTCAAACACAACACAACAGGTGAGTTCAAGTTCATAAGTATCGTAGCGATAGCAACAGTCACTTCCCTTTGACACGGTTAACGTGTTTCACAGGAGAACATCGGAGCAATCCACGAGGAGCACAGGAGAGACAACAGGAAGGGGAGAAGATCCACAGAGAGACATCTATGCAACTTCGATACCAGCCGCCGAGTGAATGTCTGGGGAGAGTATTTAAAGGGAGTGGTGATTACGGGTGCAGGTGACGGTGATAGAGCTCTGGTGATGGGCGTGGTGCAGTGATTGGGACTGAGGGAACGTGCTGAGGGTGTGACATTATCTCCCCCTCCCGGTAGGCGCGTCTCGCGCCGTGATGGAAACACCAGGGAGGGGGGGCGGGCGCCCTGGAGGCCGTTCCAGGGCAGGACCTTGTTGGGTTGGGAAGGCCTCCAGGGCGGAACAGGAAGCCATGGCGGGTCCGGCGGCCACGGCCGGACAGGCAGTTCCGGTGGTCTTGGTAGGTCAGGCGGCCATGGCCGGATAGGCAGTTCAGGTGGTCTTGGTAGGTCAGGCGGCCATGGCCGGATAGGCAGTTCAGGTGGTCTTGGTAGGTCAGGCGGCCATGGCCGGATAGGCAGTTCAGGTGGTCTTGGTAGGTCAGGCGGCCATGGCCGGATAGCCCCCGTGGCCTTGGCCTCATTCCTCGGCCCGGTCACGTTGGCCTGGAATATATGGCGCCCCCCCAAAATTTTCTTGGGGGAATTCAGGGGTTTGGCAGGACCGTTTGGCGGAGTGGGCTCTGAGAGGCTGGACAGGACCAGTTTAGGCTCTGAAAGGCTGGGCTGGGCCAGCGGAGGCTCTGGACGGCTGGACGGGACCAGCTGAGGCTCGGGACCGCTGGACGGGACCAGCTGAGGCTCTGGATGGCTGGACGGGACCAGCTGAGGCTCTGGAAGGTTGGATTGTACCAGCGGAGACTCTGGTGGATTGGACGTAACCAATGAAGGCTCAGGACGGCTGGACGGAACCAGCGAAGGCTCTGGATGGCTGGACGGGACCAGCTGAGGCTCTGGACCGCTGGACGGGACCAGCTGAGGCTCTGGATGGCTGGACGGGACCAGCTGAGGCTCTGGAAGGTTGGATTGTACCAGCGGAGACTCTGGTGGATTGGACGTAACCAATGAAGGCTCAGGACGGCTGGACGGAACCAGCGAAGGCTCTGGATGGCTGGACGGGACCAGCTGAGGCTCTGGAGGATTGGAGGTAACCAGTGAAGGCTCAGGATGGCTGGACGGAACCAGCGAAGGCTCTGGAAGGCTGGACTGCACCAGCGGAGGCTCTGGAGGACTGGACGTAACCAGTGAGGGCTCTTGAGGTGCGGGCTCTGGACGGCGCTCTTGAGGAGCGGGTTCTGGACGGTGCTCTTGAGGAGCGGGCTTTGGACGGCGCTCTTGAGGAGCGGGCTCTGGACGGCTGGACGACCCCAGCGGAGATTCAGGAGGGCTGGGCGTCTCCAGCGGAGACACTGAAAGAGCTAGCTCCGGGCGAGCGGTCACTGGAGGGCGCTCTGGCGGCGCGGTCACTGGAGGGCGCTCTGGCGGCGCGGTCACTGGAGGGCGCTCTGGCGGCGCGGTCACTGGAGGGCGCTCTGGCGGCGCGGTCACTGGAGGGCGCTCTGGCGGCGCGGTCACTGGAGGAACATCGGCCATTTTGGCAGGGAAAACCGGAACGTCGGCCATTTTGTGAGCTAGCATGGCCGCCCGTACTGACCTCAACGGTGGTTCGAGCACGTTGGCCATCAGAATTGGCAATAACGTTGGAGGGCTGGCCGCGAGTTCCGGGCTGGCAAGGTGGGAGAAGCTATTGGTTTGGTATGTGAGGGGTCCAGGCGAGGGGTAAGCCGGCAAGACGGGCTGGGTTTCGTAGTGGGTTGGATGAGGAAACTTACCATCACTCTTCATTTCTTTAACCTCGATACTAGAGCCATTTATATAAAGAGTGAGGTTGAGTAGTTCAATCAAGGAAAAATCACATATGGGGGAGTTGCATCGGATTGTTTCCTCATCCAATCCCATACGAAACACCACAGCAAGAGTGAAGTCGGGCCAGCTTACCCGATGGGAGAGCTCAAGGAATTCCTCCACATACCACTCCAATGTTCGCCCACCTTGCCGTAGGCTCCATAGCCTGTCCTCAGCGTCCGACAGTTTTAATGATTCGGGAGAGACACCGCTGAATGCTGCGTTCGCCTCCATGAGTGAGCTGAAGAAATAATTTTTTGCGGTGCTGGTATCCTGTCACGACCACACACAAAGGAAGAAGGTGAGTATCTTTCAGGATATTTATTAACAAACGTGCACAGTTCAACACACGTGCAAACAGGTGAATAAGGTTCTCTGTAGTCGAATCTTCAAACACAACACAACAGGTGAGTTCAAGTTCATAAGTATCGTAGCGATAGCAACAGTCACTTCCCTTTGACACGGTTAACGTGTTTCACAGGAGAACATCGGAGCAATCCACGAGGAGCACAGGAGAGACAACAGGAAGGGGAGAAGATCCACAGAGAGACATCTATGCAACTTCGATACCAGCCGCCGAGTGAATGTCTGGGGAGAGTATTTAAAGGGAGTGGTGATTACGGGTGCAGGTGACGGTGATAGAGCTCTGGTGATGGGCGTGGTGCAGTGATTGGGACTGAGGGAACGTGCTGAGGGTGTGACAATGTCCATATTCACAATAGTTACTTATTTCCATTTCCATGTTCACAACAGTTACTTCACACAAATATTCTGCCATTGCATACTATAAATTGCTCACCAAATGTACAGACTGTATAAATTACAACAATAAAACTGACTGTGAAGGTAAGACTTTTTATGTTTTTGTAAAAAGTGTATTTCTCATACAGGCTGCATTTATTAAAACCAATATCCCCCCACCCCCCCAGAAAAACAGTAATATTGGTCCAATTGAATTATTCATACATTATTGCATTACTGTTGAGGTCAAAAGCTCGCATCCCTCTTTCAGAATCTGCAAATAATTAATTATTTTACCAAAATAAGAGGGATCATACAAAATGCATATTATTGTTTATTTAGTACTAACCTAATTAAAAAATTTTACATAAAAGTTGTTTACATGTAGTCCAAAAGAGAAAATAATAGTTGAATTTATAAAAATGACCCCGTTCAAAAGTTTACATCCCCTTGATTCTTAATACTGTGTTCTTACCTGAATGATCCACAGCTGTGTTTTTGTTTTTTATTTTGTTTTGTTTAGTGATAGTTGTTTATGAATCCCTTGTTTCCCTGGTGAAAAAACAAAACAAAACAGCTGAACAGTTAAACTGCCTGCTGTTCTTCAGAAAAATCCTTCAGGTCCCGCTAATTCTTTGGTTTTCCAGCATTTTTGTGTATTTGAACCCTTCAACAATGATTGTATGATTTTGAGATCCATTTTGTCACACTGAGGACAAATGAGGGTCTCATATTGTCATAAAACCAAAGAATTTGTGAAGGATTTTCTTCAGGCTGTTCTTCAGGACAAACAAGGGACTCATGAACAACTATCACTAAACAAAAAAAAAAAAAAAAACCAGCTGTGGATCATTCAGGTAACAACACAGTATTAAGAATCGTTTTAATGCAAACGTTTTAACTGGGTCAGTTTTTATAAATTCAACTATTATTTTCTCTTCCCTGATGAAAAAAAACAGCTAAAACCAGCCTAGTCTGGTTGTCTGGTTTTAGCTGGTCAACCAGCCTGGCTTTAGCTGGTCAGCAGGGCAGTTTTACACTGTAAAAAGTTTAAAAAATGTAAGTTTAGCAGCTGCCTTAAGATTTGAAGTTAAATCAACTTAAGTCATTTAAACTCACAAGTTATATCAACTCATTTTTATTGTAATAAGTTAAAATGACTTGTAGTTTTAAGCTGATTTAACTTAAAAACTTAAGGCAGCTGCTGAACTTTTAAGTTAGGTTTTTAAGTTGAATCTGGTTAAAACTTTTTACAGTGTAGAGGGGGTTTGGCCACTTTTCCAGCGAGCTAGCTGGTCAGGCTGGAAAACCACAAGCTAAAACAAGCCTGGCCAGGAGATCAGCTAAAACGTCTCAGGTTACGTAGGTAACCCTAGTTCCCTGAGGACAGGGAACGAGACGCTGCGTCCTGGTGGACACTATGGGAACTGCCTTCAGCATGACCGGTTCTGAAACAAATGTATAGAACAACGACAGTGAACTTGACACTGGCCGGCGCCAGCCTATGACATCATCACCAGGCGCCTGCTAGTATAAAAGCAGGTGCCTGAGAGCACATTACCATCTTTTTGTCTGACGGAGGTATGTGCAGGGCCCGAGGCATGGCCACGAGACGCAGCGTCTCGTTCCCTGTCCTCAGGGAACTAGGGTTACCTACGTAACCTGAGACGTTCCCTTCCGGAGGGAACTCTACGCTGCGTCCTGGTGGACACTATGGGAACGCTTATACCAACGCCGCCATGCCGAGGGATAGGTGATCAAGCTGACTGAATGAGGAGTCAAGAAGGAAATCACCCCTGCATCAGCGAGAGTCGCTGGGGCCCAGTGACCTGCCACGGCTAGCCCGGCTACCTGTGCACGCAACTCTCAAGCGTGGAGGCCTAGAGGAAGCCTACTACACTTAGCTCTCTACGTGAAGGAGCTCATAAATGCCCCGACCATAAGGGGTGGAGTTTTAGGGAATGGAGGTCTCGGCAGGGCGAACGCCTGCTCTAGGGACCTGACAACATTCAGTGCTACAGGTATAGATGGGGAAGCGGAGCTTCTGGAGAATGGAGGCTTCATAAAAGACTCTCTAAAAGAGAGGAAGCCTGACAACATTCAATCCACTAGCTCTTAGGAGTGGAGGTCTCAAAATAACCCTCCAGTGAGGGGAGACCTGGCTACACTCACGCTTGAAAGTACTGAAAGCGGAGCTTCTGGAGAATGGAGGCTTCATAAAAGACTCTCTGAAAAGAGAGGAAACCTGACAACATTCCCTCCACTAGCTCTTAGGAGTGGAGGTCTCAAATAGCCCTGCAGTGAGGGGAGACCTGGCTACACTCACGCTTAAAAGTACTGGAAGCGGAGCCTCTGGAGAATGGAGGCTTCATAAACGACTCTCTGAAAAGAGAGGAAACCTGACAACATTCCATCCACTAGCTCTTTAGGAGTGGAGGTCTCAAAATAACCCTCCAGTGAGGGGAGACCTGGCTACACTCACGCTTGAAAGTACTGAAAGCGGAGCTTCTGGAGAATGGAGGCTTCATAAAAGACTCTCTGAAAGAGAGGAAACCTGACAACATTCCATCCACTAGCTCTTAGGAGTGGAGGTCTCAAATAACCCTGCCGTGAGGGGAGACCTGGCTACACTCACGCCTAGAAGTACTGGAGGCGGAGCCTCTGGAGAACGGAGGCTTCACAGAAGACTCTCTAAAAAGAGAGGAAACCTGACAACGTTCAGTCCACCAGCTCTTAGGAGTGGAGGTCTCACTAGCCCTTCAGTGAGGGGAGACTGGCTACACTCACGCCCGGAGGAAAAAGCCTATACTCGACACTGGGGGTATTCAGTGAGGCTGCATAGCCTATGCAACCCGAACTACCCGAGTGGAGCTTCTGCTCAGAGGGAATCTACAGAGTGGAGGTCTCATGACCTAACTACACTTGACACTGACGACGGCCTGTGAGGCTGAATAGCCTGTGCAGCAGGCCTGTCTAAGTGGAGATTTCCCGAGGAGTGGAGGCTTCGCCGAAAGGAAGCCTGACAACACTCTGTGAGTGAGGCTGGCAATGTTCTGCGAGCAGCAGAAGGACTCTAAGAGTGGAGGTCCCAAGGCCTACTACACTTCAACACTGCAGGCGTTCATCGAAGCTGAACAGCCTAAACGACAGTACTGCCTGAGTGGAGTCTGGAGAGTGGAGGCTTTCTAAAGAGGGAGCCTTACACACCTCCGTGCTTAGCAAGGAAGAACTCTGAGAGTGGAGGTCTCATGACCTAACTACACTCTAGCCTTGAAGGTCATCCGCGAGGCTGACTAGCCTGTGCGACAGAAATACCTTCATTTTGGAGCTCTCCTGGAGAGTGAGGCCTGAGGAGGCCCGACACTCGATCCTGCTAGCAGCGCTATCTGAATTGGAGCTGGAAAACTAAAAGGTTTTTGAGAAAAACCAGCTCAGAGAATGGACACGGAGGAACCCTGCGTGGTCCATGGGAGAAAGGAACCTGCCTTTACGGGAGGGACCTTACCATGAGTATGGATTTTAGTGAAGTGCCTGAACAGTGCACTTACCACTCACGTGGATTTTAGAGAATGCCCAAAGACTTCGCGTGAGCAAACACCACAAATGTGGTTTTGAGTAGGTGTCCTGAGCATAGCGAGGATCACCAGATTTGCAGTCTCTAGGCGATAGCGGAGCCTGAAAGCGGAGCTTCTGGAAAGGGGAGGCTTCAGCAGAAAGACTCTCTAAGCGAGAGGAGGCCTACGACGCTCTCCCTAGGAAACTCTTCAGAGTGGAGGCCTCAGGTAAAAACCCTCTAGGCGAGGGGAGGCCTGACTACACTCGACGCTCAAGAAAGGCAGATACTCACAGTCAGAGCCAATAATGAAAAATTCTCATTTATCATCTAGCTCTGTGTAGTGGAGGCTCCGAGACTACATCTCCAAGGAGAGAAGCCTACAACACTAGTTTTTGGTGAGTGGAAGACTGCACTCCCCCAAAAAATAGTCAGCGAGGCACTCATGGGCCTGCCAGCTGCTATAACTGTGAGAGTGAAGGTCTCAGTACTGTTGGCTGTGACAGAGGGAGACCTATTACACTGTGCTATCACTTAGCTTGTATTAACCCGGGTGATAGCAGAACCCGGAAGCGGAGCTTTCAGTGAGGGAGGCTTTAAGCTCTCGAACATAACAAGCCTGACGACGCTCAACTGAGGAAGCTCTATCGAGTGGAGGCCTTGGAATACACGCCCTCTCATAGAAGGGAGGCCTACTTTGTTTTACACTCAACGCTTGTAGTGACAGGTCCACGGAAAGAGTTCACAAGCTGCCTTAACCTTGTGTTCTCCTGGCCTGTATTTCTGGGAAGTGGAGGCTTAACAGAAACACCTCACGTAGAGGGAGCCTAGCAACACTCGACCCAGTAAAAAGCTCTCATGAATGGAGGTCTAAAAATGACCTGCCACATTCAGCGCTAAGAAGTATTATCTTTATGTCTCTCTTCACAGAGGACTTTGCAGAGAGGAGGCCTCCTAGGCCTGCTACACTCAATTCTACTTCAAAGCGGGGCTTTTTAAAGAGAGCGGAGGCTCCAGTAAAACACCTCTCTCTCAGAGAGGGAGCCTTGACAACGCTCTATTCACCCTAGCACACAAACTCCCAAGAGTGGAGGTCTCACATATGTGTATATGAAAATACACAGGGAAGGTACCTGACCACACTCATGCAAAAAGAGTATTACTCTTAGCAGGGTTTGAGTGAGCGGAGGCTTCGGCAGAGCGATACTCCGCCTGAAGCAGCTTGACAACGCTCAAGAGGGTTATTCTCGTATGTATATGTATGTTGGATCATGTCTATACCAAGCTCACTCTAGCGGAGGTTTCAAAACCTGACAACGCTTAACCCACGAGGGGGTTTCTACGAGTGGAGGTCTCTACACACTGTTTTCTTTTATAAAACGAGGGGAGACCTGGCTACACTCGGCACTTGGTGGCAGTAGAACTCGAGAGGAGCTCGAAACTGCAATAGTAAACACCCAAGTGGAGCTGGTAGACAAAAGAAAACATACACATACACGCTTGAATATTTTATT
>NC_133365.1:30698003-30772929 GCF_049309525.1 Garra rufa | reverse complement strand
CTGTATTCCAGTTATTATTCTAATTGGATATATATATATATATATATATATATATATATATATATATATATATATATATATATATATATATATATATATATATATACACTGTAAAAAATTTACTGTAAAATTTACAGCAAGTTACTGGCAACTTTGGTTGCCAGCAATACTGTAAATTTTTACAAGTGCACTGTAAATGATTAACTACAGTTTTACTGTAAAATTTACAGCAAGTTACTGGCAACTTTGGTTGCCAGCAATACTGTAAATTTTTACAAGTGGACTGTAAATGATTAACTACAGTTTTACTGTAAAATTTACAGCAAGTTACTGGCAACTTTGGTTGCCAGCAATACTGTAAATTTTTACAAGTGCACTGTAAATGATTAACTACAGTTTTACTGTTAAAATACAGCAATTTTCTGTATATATATACTAGCAACGATATATACATTATTTAAAGCTGCTACTGTGAAATTGCAGCAATAGTTTGCAATTTTACAAGTGTACTGGAAATCATTAAATAACGTTTCACTGTAAAAATATTGTACTACTTTAATTTGTATATTCTTTATTTGCAGTATTTATTTTCCAGATTGCTGAATAATAATGACTAGCAATTTAAACAATTTATTAACTGCATAAGCTTTAAACAATATTTAACTGCATAAAGTGTTGTATAGTATGAAACTCAGTGCACCTATTATTTAATAAAAACAAAAATAATAATAATTTGACACATCTTAATCTTGATAAACAGGTCCAATTTTATTTAAAAAATCTCTTATTTATTAACTCTCAAATTTGCATGAAAGAAATGTCATAGAACAGTGTATTCAGTATTATTCTGAATTCCAAAATAAATTGGGCATGAAAATATTTACTTGAAACATATTACGCTGCTAAATATTAAGGTTAACCAATATTTAGCCAAAGTTGAAACCAACATCAAGTTAACCAACATGGTTATAATTAAATGGTTCGAAATACCATAAAGACAGTGATGAATTTTCACAACTTCATGGACAGTCCAACATGGCCAAACAACAAGCCCTCAAGTGAGTCCAAAAAAACTTCTGATCGAAAAAGGAGAACAGTTCAGATCCAGATGCTGTTCCAGCCCAGGATGCAGAGTGGCTAAAAAAATATATAAAAGAACAAAAAGGGCAATACATTAGATATTTTACAAAACAATGATACAGTCAGACAAAGACAGAGGGATGACAGATACAGTCAAAGGCAGAGAGAGTGATGATTGTTACAGTTAGATCAGTATGATATTAAACAGTAAAACACTAAAATTGTGAAAAATATTACAATTTTTACAAGTTATTACAAGTTTTATATTTGACTATACTTTCAAATATAATTTATTTCTGAGATGCAAAGCTGAATGTTCAGCATCATTACACCAGTGTTGCATGATCTTTCAGAGATCATTCTCATTTATTATCAATATCCTGATTTATTGTCAATGTTATTGTCAATGTTGTCAGTGTATGTTTTGGAGCCTGTGATACTTTTTCAGGATTCTTTGATGAATACGTTTCAAATAACAGCAGTTATTTAAAAGATAAAGTTTATCTAAAAATTTAAATCTTTACAATCAATTTCAATGTAACATACTATATATAAGTATAATATATAAGATTCCTGAAAAAAGTATCACAGGTTAATAAAAATATTAAACAGCACAATTGCTTCTAACATTGATAATAAATCAGCATATACAATAATTTCTAAAGGATCACTAAAGGACATTGGAGTAATTAGAAGACTAGTGTATTGATGCTGAAAATTCAGAAATAAATTACATTTTTAAGTATATTAAAATGGATAAAACATTTTAATAATATTTCACAACATTATAGTTTTTTCTGTATTTTTTATCAATTAAATGCAGCCTTTATGAGCAGAAGATACTTATTTCAAAACATAAAACCTACTGATCACAAACTTTTGAACGCTAGTGTAGATAAAGGATAAAATAACATAACATAATAAAAGGAAAAAGATCTTGGTGTATGTGTACTTACATGTCAGTAATTCTGCTGAAAATCCTTCGCATTGCAAAGAAAACTGGTAACTTGGGTTCACTTCTGCTGGTTTCTTCTGTGTTCTGTCGTTTTAGATGGGTCTTTTCCTTTCAACTTCTTTGTTTCTCTCTCAGGATAAATATCTACAAAACAGTCAGGAAGCAGACAATATGTAATTCACATTAGTTTTAGCTTTTGTACATCTGAATTATTCTCCCTAAAAAAACTCTCTCTACTTGAGTTGAGAAACATATTCTATCATATCTACATGTAAAATGCAGGTACTCAGATTGTTAGAATGCAACTATTACCTTTGTATGAACTCCAAAACTCCGTCTGTCTCCTCTTGATAACGTTAGTCCAGAATATGTAATATGCTGCGAACAGGCCAGACAGGACAATGGGCTGGATTAAGGCATTCTTCAAATCAAAGTTAGCAAAAAGCATTAACGTTACATTCAAACAATAAGCGAATAAGCAAGTTATCAAAGGTGCTAGTACATCTCACTGCTTACGTTAACCACTTTAACAGCACCGTTCAGAGTTTACGTGACACACATCCTCCGTGAGCGGCTGACCGCGAATCGCGAGCCCTAAATACGCGTTTTATTTCGGTGCCCGTGTTAACAGATGGCTGCCTGTGCAAATTTGTTGTACATCATAAAATAATCACGAGAAAGTGTGCTGATCAGCACGACGTCGCCGTGAATCACATCTTTTGCCAATGAAGCTTGTAATTCTTAACGTAGGAACCCAGAGATGTTACGCCTATAGCCGATATAAGGCAGGGGAATGTGTGTGTAATCCTTCCGCGACTGCAGTGCCGAATCCCCGCACAAGTCTCTCTCGTGCTCCGCGGACGGAGGATTCGTTAATCTGCGGTTACCGCGAATGTTTATGACACCTTATATTCTTTAATATTCTAATACAGTTACAAATTATGAAAAATAAAACAGAAATAAGACACTTACTTACCACAGTTATGAATCGTTCTTCTTGCTGCTCCCAAATGTCGACCGTTAAAGATAATCCCGCCTCTTTAGATTTGAAATTTACCAGAATGCATTGCGGTTTACAGCAATATGCTGTATTGGCTGTATTATAAGAAATACAACCCGCTGCTGTAAAATATTGCTGTAATTTTTACAGCAATTTGTTACAGTGATATAGTTTAATGGTTTTAACAGAATTTTCAGCAGCCATTACACTCCAATATTTAGTGTCAATTAATCCATCAGAAATAATCCAAATACACTGATTTCTTGTTCAAGAACTTTTTTTTTTAATTATTATTATTTTCAATCTGGATTTTTTTTTCTTTTCTAAAGAACTGCATTTACTTGCAATTGAAATCTTTTGTAACATTATAATGTCTTTACTGTCACTTTTGATTCATTTAATGTGTCCTTGCTAAATAATTTGTCAAATAAAATCTGTTGAAATTTAAATTGTGGTGCACGGTGTATATTTATGTAAAGTGAAAGGAAGAGAAAAAGAGAGATTGAGTGAATAACCTTGTAATACCTTAATTTCAGCAGAGCTTTCTTCATTGTCATTTAAGCAAAGTCACTTGTTGACAACACGTTTTGATGACATCACAGGAAAGACAAATGAGTTTCTGTGGCAGCCTGACTCTAGCTTTATACACTCATTTTAATTCCAAACAATTCATCTTCAGAACAGAGGGCTTGACTGCACAGTATTCAATGGAACTAAACAGGACTGCTGAGACCACATGAACACAGACTGCAAGAACAAATCTGGGTTCAGGGAGGATTCAAGGTTGGCAGCATATCCTAATAATGTGGTTCAGATGAGGTAAATGCAGACATGGCATAAAAAGAAGATGATTTTAAACTTCACTAGTTTTTTTATTTCTCCCCGGTCCTTTCTTTCTTTCTTTCTTTCTTTCTTTCTTTCTTTCTTTCTTTCTTTCTTTCTTTCTTTCTTTCTTTCTTTCTTTCTTTCTAATAGCATTTGTATGAAATCTAGCATTTCATTTTCACCAGATTGCAATATGTAACAAATATGTTGGTCCTGTATTTTTCAAAATTATTAGGCTTGAAAAGAAGAAATGGAGGACAAGAATGAAAACAAGATAGAGACAGAAACTGACAACAGCAGAAATAAAGCAGTAAGAACAAGGAGGAATATAATGGCTGGTTTCCTGCAGCTCACAGGTGCTGTAACTAGAAATGAGCACTATTGTTGAAAGATCTGCATAACAAACAGTGGTAAAAAACGAATATCCCAAGAGAGTGGTAGGACATCTCTGGAGTCTAGTGGGACAGAAATGAAAAGAACTGTCACAACAAAACCAGGTTGTCTTTCACTGAAATACACATTCACACAAAAGACCAGAGAAACAAATAAAGAAATACAGTATGCTTCAAAATGGTTGGTTTCACAGGGAACGAGGCCACTGCAACAATGACGTTCAAAGGAAATTGGGTTTCTCTTGAGCAAACAATACAGATGTTACATAGAAGCTGCTGAAGGACCTCAAAAACACAACATGATTTCTGCAACCCTTTTAGCAGACACACAAACACAAGTAACCTTACTAAAGGTCATCTAAGTTTAGAATTAGGGTTATGGAATTTTTGTATTTTTGGAGTATTATACAATCCTAGCTAGTAAAATCTGCAATAAAAAACATTCATGGGAATAAAAGCATGAATGCTTTCAGTTTTTGTGCTCCAATTATGCATTTTGCAATTGTCTATTAGTAGTTGTGCTGTAACAGCAAGTCTGTTAAATGTGTTTTAGCCAAATCAACACTACAATTTTGCTCCCACTCAGTAAAGAATAATTGAGCATTATGAGCCTCTTGGTTTCACATGTTATATCTCTAAACACTTCACTAACACTGATCTGAACCATGTGTGTATTGTTTTCTTTTTAAAGTTTGACTATAGAAAAGACAAAATTAGCTTCCATTTAATCCTATTATAAAATAGGAGTGTACCAATGAAAAGTAATGATAATTACAGCAAACTAGGGGTCGACCAATATGCAGTGGTGGCCAAAATGATTAGAACATTAGTATTTTCACTGGCTAAAAATGGTTTTAAGTCAGTTATTTCTATCTTTTGCTCTAGTGTGTCAGTAGCAAATTTCAGTTTTCATTTCCAAATAATAATTTTTCCATTAATTGTAATAATCGAGTGAGATTTTTGTTTGCACAAGGAATCTGACAACAGACTCATCATCATTCATTCTGTCTGGAATGACATAAAGAAACAGAACAAATTGAGACAGACTAAATCAAGAAGAACTTTGGCAACGTCTCCAAAATGCTTCAAGAGACCTACTGCAAACCTACCAGAAAAAACTATGTGCAAGTGCACCTAGGGCAAAAGCTGCTTTAAATGCAAAGGATGGTCACACTAAATGTTGATTTAATTTAGTTAACATAAGTTAATTGATTAAGAAAGAATATTTTTGACAGCATCCTCATTTTACAGCATTCTTACAAGTGCTTAAAACTCTTAACAGTACTGTAGATTTTCAGGTAGGTTTCTTCACTGTAAAAAATAACCTATAGAATCTACTCAATAAAATTGAGGTAACAATTTGCACTCAGTTTGATTGGGTAGATTCTATCCTATATATTAGAGTAAAAAATACCTATATTTTACAGCTATGACTAACTAAAAAAAAGTAGGTAAATTCTAAGTAATATTTTTGAATACTAATTAGCTATAAAGATTGAGTAATATTTACTCTATTTTAGTAGGCAACAGTTCATCTACTTAATTATTATTTATAATAATTAGCCAATATAAATAATTACACATTTATTCCAGAGAGGTTAAATTTACCTAAAAAATAATGGTCAGACACAGGATATTGCATTTTACTTTTTATTAACCAAATAACAAACATTTCTTCTTCAAACAAATTAATTAATGCATTCAAAAGAATCCTCTTACAATCAATTTAAGTGAAATACAACTTTATATGATTGATGTTACATAAAACCTCTTAAACACTTCCCATTAAAAAAAAAAATCTATTAATGTCTTCATGCATGTCAGAATATGTGCTAAAAACAATAATCTTAAATGCTGTCCCACATTTTGTCATTTCAAACTATATAAAAACTGACTTGACATGATTTGTTAAAATGATGGCTACAACACTTGAAAATGAGAGGCTGGGTCCTCCTGGATCATGCATCACCAACATCTTCATCATTTGATTTGTGTCCCTCAAGTTCACCCTCCTGTTAGAAAGAAAAACAAGAAGCATATAATTTTATTTATTTTTAAGATTTGTTTAAGCATATTAACATGTTCCAGTACATTGTTTTCTTTGTGATTCTACATTGCTAGCATGATGCCATTCTAATGTTTTGTTGAGGTGTCTTTTTTATAAAAGTGGGCCATGATATGTTCCAATACAAAAAACTGGATTAATCCCCCAAAATTTAATGTCAAGGATAATTAATTCTCACATGTAATTCGTAAAGAGAATTTAACTCCCCCTCATGTTTTTTGCAAATTATAAGACTTTTGTTAATCTTCAAAACACAAATGGCAATAGTTACATATTTCTATATATATAATATTTCTATATCATTATATTTGCATATAATAAATCAAATCTGAGAAATTTCTGTCCCTCCACTGAAATTCTTTTCACCCATAACTGAGATTTTAAAAAGTTCATAAAGAGATTGTAAAATAAATTTATGTGAGTTGAGTGGATTAATCCAAGTCTCATAAAGAAGCCTGATGAATTTATATGATGAACTTCATAAATTGACATGATGTAATTATAGGCTTTGTTTTCGTAAATGGAAGCTCAAACTTGTTTGCCTGAAAAGTGAGAACCAATGAGGTTTTGTTCTCATGCATCAAGCAAGTAGGGCTGAGCTTATGTTGGCTGATGAATGTAAATGTATAAATAAAAGCCTAAATCAAATCTGTGCATCACTTAAAACGATTGTGCCTCTTAAGAAGACTTGGATTAATCTTAATCTGCTCAAAGTATTTCTTTTTAATGATCTTTTCATGAACTTCTTGAAGCATGAAGAGATTTGGATGAGTAGACTTTCATTTGATGGACAGAAATCAGTCAGTATTCATTCAAAAATATATATTCATTTGTGTATTAAATCACAGTAATTGATATTAGAAATAAAACAGTGGCATCTGGCCAACATTTTGTGTATCTGTTGAGATGCCTGGAGTTGATCAATAACATACCTGACAATCCAGAAAGAGCTCTTCTTGGTCTTCCCCAGGATACTCAATAAGGCAACATACACTGTCCTTTTTCCATAATACTCCGGAACTATAAAGACATGGAATTTAGTTGTTAGAATTTAGTTTTCAAAAAGTTCATATTGCAATGTATCTGCAACCTCAAGATCACTCAAACACATAACTCAAAGTGAATTGACAAAATATATAAAACTCAAGATAACATAAGATCACATAAGGAATATAAAATGCATTAAGCCTACAGATATCTATCTTTTGTTTTTGTCGGTTTCACAACAGCACACGCTAACCGCACATTCATGCTAACCATTAGCTTGGGGACTTAACATTACCTGTAATGTTAGCTATAATACCAAGTGTACATAACACATTATTCACTGAGAGACAGTATAGTTAGTGTACAGTACGGTTTGTTCACAACTTAGCATCACGAATGAAGCACATCACACGCAGACATACGAAGACGAACGCAAATATACTCACAAACGCATATTTTCGCTCTCTCTCGCAAATATACTCACAAACGCATATTTTCGCGCGCTCTCTCTCTCTCTCTCTCTCTCTCTCTCTCTCTCTCTCTCACTCGCTCGCTCGCTCAACCACACACGCGATGCAGATTCGTTAAAGCTGTTTGCTCATTTTAGCCGTATACATAAAACTAACGACAGGTAATATATTTGAATCACAAATGTATGTTTTTACTCACATTTACCGGTGCCATTTTTGGACAATGTTCTCAGTTTTCAAAGCTAGTTTGACCAACCACAAATTCTAACAGTCAATCTTTCATGACTGCTGTGGCGCCGACAACACAACACAGAATCGTGCCAGTACAAAATATTTCTGTTGCTCTTAACTTCAAACAAACATTTTAACATTTGTATTCATGATGATATCAGAATGTTTTAAATAAAACGTACCTGTATTTCGACACATCACTGTCTCGCCATTGGCACAGAAGACGAGTATCCCGTGATTCCCTCCTGAACGTTGACGCATGCGCACTTTGTGGTGCTGTAGCACCAGTAATATATACCGAATATTTTTCGGTATATTCATAGGGACCATGTGACGTCACTGTGCTTTATCGCCGCCATTTTTGTGTCCGCGCTACCTGTTTTAGTCTATGGTCACAGCAGCCACAACTACCAGAGGAAGATCAACAAAACTCCCAGAATGTTCACAACAGGGATACAATATGCCCGGGATATGTTGTTCTGTTAGCTGTAACAACAGTCATCAGAAAAAAAAACCTAACTACAGATTTATTCGATCTCAGCAGTGCTTGAAGTGGGTAGGTATGCATATAGCCTTTAGTGTACCGGTGTCATTCACGCAGGTGCTTTTCACAGCAGGGTGTTTTTTCGGCACAACAAGAGTAGTGCAATAATAATTAATTATTGACTAAGATTGTAAATAAGTAGATGATAACGAAAATAATGCCTTAAAATGAAAAGAATCAGTTAATTACATTTTGAACCGATCAACTCGTACGTCAAAAGATTTAGTAAACGAGAATGCATTCAAACAGTAAGTTCAAAACAGTGCTAATGCAGAGAATAGTGACTTACAGTACACCCAGATGCCGTAAATTATTTGGTTCAGTGTGTATTAGGCTTAAGAGCAAGAGTGTTTACAGTTGAAGGCATTTTAGAACATGCAGTGTTTAATGAATTATGAAAATTAAATAATAAAAGCTAAACTATTGTACTACATAGCGTTCGTCATTGCAACGCCTGCAGTAAAGTATAGGCTATACATGTAAAAAAGGTTCTTAAAATAATCATATTTGTTTTGCTAAAACTATTTATGTACAATTACCCTAAAAATTATTTGTCATACAAAAATGGCACACACACAAATCATCATCCCGAGTAAATGGTACCATTGTGAATTGTGACTGGCTGCACAAGTGATGTAATAAACTAAAGTAAACTAAAATGTTATGCGGCCATATAGTCTGGATGAATGAAAAAGCATATTTTTAAACAGAAATCGCATGCTTTTGGTGCTTGAATTTGAGCTTCAATAATGAGATCCAGGTTTATGAATACACAAAACGTGAAAGACGTCTTCCCTTGGCTTGCTGGATATTGGGCTTATGCTCAATAATCACATTTTTTTGCATTCGGCAAAACTAATTTGCCGAAATCTAAGCGCGGACTGTATAGGGGTTATGCGCAACAGGCTTCCGTTTTCTGCTAAACAGGTCTCGTTGCTTCCGCTTGTCGGAGAACGTGTTAATAGCCGTAATAAATAATGGCGATATCGACGGATTTTTAAGGTAATCAGTTAAACAAGCCAGCTGTTTATTGTGGACGTTTCATTCGATATTTATATATAAATGTTAGTGAAAAGAATAAAAATTAAAAACTTTTATATATCAATCCACATATGTGATGGACATTGGTTATGATCATTTTTTATGTCTACTTTGAAGGAATCTTGAGTAAATCATGTTCATATTTAAAGAGGCATATGCAAAACGCGTGAACCGGAAGCAACGAGACCTGTTTAGCAGAAAACGGAAGCCTGTTGCGCATAACCCCTATTAGTGCCGTCAGCGCGAGTCCCGTTCGCTGTGAAGTAGTGACCAGCCGGCAAAGGATTCTTCCAGGTCTTAAAGCCTTCACCGAGCGACTACGTTCACAATAATTTACACAATCTGTCCTAAACATACAATCAAGTCAAATACACAGTGTGGGAAGTAGTGATAAAAAGTAATTTCTTGTTTCAATTTATTAATAAATCTCATTTAGATGCGCTGTGCCTGTTATCATATCGGACACAAATATGGCGGCGAGCATAGCGGAAGTGACGTCTTTGGTACCCATGGATATTACTTAATTCTTTCGTGTTGCATTTATTACTGTAAATTAATAGGTAGTGAGGGTAGAACTTGCCCATTATTATATATTTTACTTTCTGACTAATATACTTAAGTAAAATCTAACTGTTTTTTATGGGTTGTATTTAATACCCCCCAGAGTAATTTTTTACAGTGTTGAAGCATCTTGGAGATGTTGCCACAGTTCTTCTGGGTTTAGTCTGTCTCAGCTTGTTCTGTTTCTTTGTGTTATTCCAGACAGACTGGATGATGATGAGATCAAATCTCTGTGCGGAGCACACTGTAAAAAAAAAATCATAATATTGAAAATTTCAAGGCAACACATTGCATTCACATTTTTATGTTTTCCCAACGATTAGCAATGTAATTACCCCAACAACAATAATGTTGTTGTCCTTACTAATATTATTTAGTTCTGTTGATGAACAGCACTTTAAATTCCTCGTTCTACCAATGAATATATGTTTGCTCAGTCAATAGCCTCGTTCACAGCACTAGAAAATGTTTATCAAGAATATATTGATTCTCTTTCCACTATACTGGAAACTCACTTATTTTACTTTGGCCTACATAATTTTTTTTAATTCACAAACTAAAATAAATCCATAACATACAATGTTGTACATTTCAAGTATTTTATTTCACTGTGACCAAGGGTGTATTTCACTGATTAAAACACTGACAAAAAAAATAAGTGGCACTATGCAATTAAACCTCTTCAAAATAATATTAATGAAAAATAAACACAGAAAGGCCACATAAATGTTTACAATTAAGATAAATGTCACAGTAGACATTGTCACAGTGTTCTGGCACTCAGAACATGGCCCTAACAGCCCTAATTCATAGTAGCTGAACATAAAAACGTGTTGGGAGTAAATGTTACCATTGTAACCAACATACAAAGCCTATAAATGCATGTCAAATGACATACCATATCACTCCAAAATGAAACCACAGAAAGGATACCAACTTAAGAGGTTTACAATCCAGAACTTCTGGGGCTCAGAAACATGGGCCTATACAGGTCAAATTACAATTAAAATGTGAAAACAAGTGTAAATATGCAACAAACACAACCACCATAAATTAAAAACTATTAATACACATAAAATTTGACATCAAATACATCTCACAAAAACCTGAAACTTACACAGAAGAACCGTTTGGGCAAAAAAAAAAAAAAAAAATGGGCAAAAAACATTTTGGTTAAAAGAGCCCATCCACAGTAGCGTTAGAGCATCATGATTGTGTGTTTAATGTAAATGTTTGTCTGTGATTATCTTATGTATTATGATGGTTAGTGAGCAACTGTAACCAATCCTCTTGGGATGTGTGGAAGTTTGTTGAACATTTGGTTAGAAGAGTCCATCAGCATTAGAGTTGCCAAGGAGCAACACAGAAGAGAAGGCCAAGGCAGGAGAGATCTGGGATATTGTATGGTACTGTAAGCCCCATACACCAAAAACAAAACAAAAAACTTGAAAGATATCCTAACGATATCCTTAAGAATGCCATAAGTGTCTCTTGCATTTGTGCAAAAAAAAAAACAAACAAACATTGAAATCAACCACACATGAAGGTGCAAACTATTGTTAACATGAGCTACTCAATAAGAACAGTACATTCATATTACCATTGGCCTATACAGAAATTGCCCTTGGCCTCATTTTCCAGTGTTTCACAATGCAAGTTTGTTCTTAAGTGATCGGGCAGGCTTTGTGCATTTAGGTCCCATTTCCATAAAGACGCTCTGTAGAGTATCAAAAGTGTACTTGAGATCTTTTGGGTAGGAAATGTTGAGGGCGTATAAAAGGCCAGAAAGGTATGCCACAGAAGTGGGAGTATCAGCAATGTCCTGTAGAACTACAGATTCCTCCACAATCAATGAAATGATTTGCACCTTTGGAGAGAAGGTTTCCACAGCACAGTCCTCGAGGACATAAAGCAACACTACAGCCACTCCCTTTACGGCCACATCATCTGGATCAGTTTCCTATAATAGAGATGACAAAACATTCAAAGGTGATTTTCAAGTACACACAACACACACATCATCTTCATCTTGTAATTGTAATGGGGCAGCCGTGGCCTGCTGGCTAGGGGTTTGGGCTTGTAATCGAAGGCTTGCAGGTTCGATTCACTGTGTGCTCTGTGTGTTCACTAGTAGCTGAGGCAATCTTCTTCCATCCCATCTTTCTATGTTACTTTTTTCTCCATGTATTTCTGGAATGATGAGTGGTTATTCTGTTATGATAATTGACACTTACAAGACATTGCTTGAAAAGTTGTCCAGGTTCCTCACGGAGAAAAATGGGTAGTCCTCTGAGTGCAGCATCCTGGCGGTGCCGGATAATATTCGAGGTCTATCAAAAAAGACAAAAGACAGGGGAAAAATGTCTTTATATCAGACAAAGAAACATTCACCTCAGTGAGCAGAGGTATTTTCTCTATACTATAACTCATACCTCATCATCAAGCTTCATCAGGATGTGTTCTAGGTCCTTTCCAAAGGATGCTTTCCGGGAACAGTAGAGCCGAAGCAGTTTCGGAGTGTATTTCTCCACTGCAGCTCTAAATGTCCCCAGTAAGTTATTATTGGTGATGCGAAAAAACTCCTCACCATCCTGTTAACATGTACAGAAGAACAGTGAGTAAAGCAATAGTGTTGCTCCAAATATTACCATGTAAATGAAAGTTTACAGCTGTTTAAATAACAAGAGTTAAAAAAATCTCTTTCAGAACATATTTCTTGGAAATCACAACATTCACATTTGAACGTATAATTAGATTGATGGTGAACAGATGCACCTTTGCGATGATTTCTTGAAAGATGTGACCTTAAAGCTCCTTGAGTTTTGAAGACACACACACAGTTGGGGTGAACACACGGCCAATGGTTTGGTCTTCTGTGGTTAAGCTGGTGATGTCTGATGAGACTGTCTTGATCTGCGGAATAATAGCAAAACTTGCAATGCATGTGGTGCCAATTCTCTCACCTGAAACATATAATTATGACATTCAAAGACGTAATATTACATAGGACCCACACAATGCAAAAAAAACTGCTTAGGTTACATAAAGCCAGAGGCTATATTGTTCATTCAAGGAAATAATTAAACTGCCAGTTTACTTTAGCTAAATAAAGTGTGTTTCCATAGCATTTTTTTACAAGTAAATAATGTGATTTTAGTTCCATAAAACGATATATACCATAACCAAAATGTAAGGCCATTAATCATGTTTTAAGGTGTAAATCAGATTAAGAGTAAAACCACTAATAGAATATTACAGTGACAAGTTAGCTGAAAAAATATTTTCACTAGCCATATAACATAGGTTACTCCGAACAAAATAGCTGGATGCTGGGCTATCTGTTAACAAAGATCCTTGATTTCGTGCTAGTTAGCTAATCTAGTGCTATGATTTCTAAACCACCTCTGCTGTTAGTATCTAGCTGCCAGTTAGACAATATGTTTTAGTTCTTGATAGACAGGCATGGCTACCTCATCAAGTTTAGATTATCAACTTAGAATGTGCTACAATTAGACGAAATGTACTAAAACAATAGGCTACAATATATTTCTGGCCACATAGATATAACATCTGAACACCACACTTTAATGGTAGCACTCTAAATTACACCGAAATATTTTTTGGTGGGATGTTAAGTAAACTTGCTAGTATTACAACGATGGCAGTGCAATTCAAACTAGCACATCTTCTGACTAAATATTTTCGATTAAATGCATTTTTTGAAAATCATCCAGTTCTTCTAAATCACTCCACAACTAAGGTGTAGTTTTAAAACGTAATTTAATACTTACTTTTACGCCGTCAATCCCGATTGTCCTAACTGGATAACTTGCAGATGAAAAGGAGAGGGAGAGGACAGAGGAAAGCCCGCGTTGAGATCCATGTTGAAACTAGGGATGTGCATATCGATCCTAAAGTATCGATATATCGATACTGATGGGAGTATCGAAAGTATCGATACTCAAATTGAAAATATCGATACTAAGGTGTGTTTTATTTACCAGTGATTTTGTTCATTTAACAAAAAGCCAGGAGTACAATGTGCATTGAATTGGATGCATAACCTATGTTAGAGAATAACTGTTCACGATAGAACACTTTTCCTACTTATCTGAACGCACGCAAATGATGCAAGACAGAACCAATCAATCACAGAGAGCATTCACTCCCTTTAGACAGTGCATTCAAACAGGGCTGTGTTTCCTAAAAGTATCATAAGAAATCATTGATGCTTTTGGGAACGACAGCCCTGTACAATGCTTATCAGAGGACAGAAAATAAAAAAAATGTTTGAGCTATTTCTCAATAAACAAACTGAAACTGAAGCTTACATAATTTGCATTTCACAAGTGCAATTACATTTCTTTAAATTAACACTTAAAGTTCATTGATCATGTTTTGTAGTAATGTTAATATAAATTATACACTGGCAGAATAAAAATGTTGTATTTTAAGTGTGCAACAGCCTGTCACTGGCAGCCCCTTATGAAACCAAGTATTTTCAACTGTAGGTTTTGTAGTTACCACTAAAGTAAACATATTTTAACCACATGTAGAAAATAAAATTTAATTAGTTGCATATTAAATGTTAAAATGCATTTCAAATATAAAGTATAAAAGGTTATAAAAAAGGGCATAATTACATATTTTACTCTTATTAATTTAATAAATGTAATAATTAAAAAATTAAGTTTAGAAGTATCGTATCGGTATCGATATCGATGATACTGGCCTTAAAAATATCGGTATCGTATCGAAAACAAAATAAGTGGTATCGCCCATCCCTAGTTGAAACCCCGGATGTCAGGCAACATGCGCATGCGCTTTACTCATTCTAATTGGTTGTTGTGCTTAATACGTTTTCTATGTTCAGTTTATTCTCAAAAACATGTTTACACATCATTGATATGCAAAACATTGGTCTAACATGGTTTTCTGCATACATTCATAATAATACACATTTTCCTGTCTGGAATACTAAAAATATCAACTCTATTGAATAAAACACCATTTTATTTTTTACAGTGCACTGGCTGTTGTCAGACTCCTTGTGCAAACAAAAATCTTACTGGGTTACTACAATAAATGTCAAAATGAATGTTTGGAAATGTAAAATTATATTTTCTACTGATACACTACAGCAAAATATAGAAATAACTAACTTAAAACATTTTTTAGCTGGTGAAAATACTAGTGTTCTAATAATTTTGGCTACCACTGTATATGTTTGCTGTAAAAATGAAAAATGCTCAATAACAGATTATATTAGTAAAATTTCAAAACAAAAAGACTACAATTACCCTTGCAGCATAATAAACTTGTTTGGATTTATTAATTATATTTTGAACCAGAACAATAAATGTATAAATCAATGTATACATTAGATGACCCAAACTTGGGTCATCAGACTGCAGCATAATATTATAGATCTGCAGAAATATTTATTATAAGGACATTTTGAATGTCACAGAGTGTCACACTCTGGTGGGTTGAGGAGTGGAGATGGAGGAGGAGAACGTCTCGGGTTACTATTGTAACCTTAGTTCCCTGAGGGAACGAGACGCCGCGTCAGGAACGCTATGGGGAACGCCATTGGCGGGCCGCACTCTGAACTGTGTATAACAACCAATGAAATGACGGGAGTGACGTCACAGGCGCGGTGACGTCATCGACCGGGAAGTACAAAAAAACGCGTGCGTTTGAAGCCGGCGGCAGCTCTTTTAGGAATGAAGCGAGCGCCGCAGGGTGCGGGAATTATGGTCCGAGACGCGGCGTCTCGTTCCCTCAGGGAACTAAGGTTACAATAGTAACCCGAGACGTTCCCTTCCGGGAACTCGAGCCGCGTCAGGAACGCTATGGGGAACGAGACTACCAACGCCCCCATAATTTCCGAGCCCTGCGAGTGTCTGCTCAACCAGGGTGGAAAGGAAAGAGCCCTTGTCTAGCATTCCGCGGACAAGAAGGCCCTGTAGTCCTCGGCCCTCGGGCACACGAGGAATGGTAGTCTTCCTCTGTCTGGTCGCCAGCCAGAATGAGAGGTACTCCGCGGCCCTCAGGCACACGCAGAGTCTTAGTCCTTTGTCTGGGAGTTAGCCAGAACAAGAGGGACCGAATGACCACTGTCTAGCACTCGGCGGACAGATGGTGTAGGTAGTCCTTGGTCCAGGAGGACAATGCACTCGACCTCAAGAGTGCTCCCCGGCCCGCAGGCACACGGGGAATGGGGTTCTACCTCTGTCTGGTCTCCAACCAGAGCGAGAGGTGCTCCTCGGCCCTCGGGCACACGAGGAGTCTTAGTCCTTTGTCTGGGAGTGGCCAGAACAAGAGGGACTGCAACGACCACTGTCTAGCACTCGGCGGACAGATGGTGTTAGGTAGTCCTCGGTCCGCAGACCCACGAGGACAGTGCACTCGACCCCAAGAGTGCTCCTCGGCCCGCAGGCACACGAGGAATGGAGGTCTTCCTCCGTCTGGTCGCCAGCCAGAACGAGAGGTACTCCGCGGCCCTCAGGCACACGCAGAGTCTTAGTCCTTTGTCTGGGAGTTAGCCAGAACAAGAGGGACCGAATGACCACTGTCTAGCACTCGGCGGACAGATGGTGTGGGAAGTCCTCGGTCCGCAGACCCACGAGGACGGTGAGCTTGACCTCAAGGCTCCTCGGCCCTCGGGCACACGAGGAGAGGGTGATCCTTTGTCTGGGGGTTCAGCCAGAACAAGAGGGACCCAAGGCTCGGCCTGGAGCTCCGCCAGGACGCGAGGGAATAAGCCATTGTCTAGCATTACGCGGACAAGAGGGCACTGCAATCCCCGGCCCTCGGGCTCACGGGGAAGACAGTAGGGGCCTCAGCCTGGTAGCCAGCCAGTGCATGAGGCACTCCTCGGCCTTATTTGAAGGCAGACGAGGAGTCTTAGTCCTTGGTCTGGGGAAAGCCAGAAACCAGAGGGACCGAAATACACTCGGTCTGATAGCATCCTGCGTCAGAACACGAGGAGAATAAAGCCATTGTCTAGCATTCCGCGGACAAGAGGGCTGTGCAGTTCTCGGCCCTCAGGCACACGAGAACCGTGACCTCTGCCTGGTTCGCCAGCCAGTGCGAGAGGTACTCCTCGGCCCTCGGGCTCACGAGGAGTCTTAGTCCTTTGTCTGGGGGTAACCAGAACAAGAGGGACCGGAAGCTCGGCCTGGTAAGCATACCGGGACGCGAGAGTATGAGCCTTTGTCTAGCATTACACGGACAAGAGGCTTTTAGGTCTGCTCCTCGGCCCTCAGGCTCGCGAGGATGCAGGGACACTCCTCGGCCCTCGGGCACACGAGGAGCGTCGTGGCGAAAACGACTTCTCTTCTTTCCGCAGAAAGAATGCGCCTTGAGAAGTCTCCTCCTGGCTAGGGAGGTGGCTAACCCTCTAGGCCTAGCGCACTAGGCTGAGAGTACAGCCGAGCCTGGAGCGGCTCTGAGGTCAAGCTCATAGTACCTGACGAATGTCAGGGGCGAGGACCAATTGTCAGGGGCGAGGACCAACCCGCAGCATTGCAGATGTCCTGGAGGGGGACACCTGCTGTAAGAGCTTTTGAAGGGCAGGCAGCCTCAGAAGGAGTAAGTCTTGGCTCCCCATGGAGCTGGGAGACCAGAGGACTTGGAAGTAGTAGGAATGGCATCTGTGATCCATCTACTGAAAGCTCTGAACGTGCCACATGCTTTCTTTGTGGCCGTATGTGCCCAGTGCGCATACTGGACAGATATACTTCCCATTGGTCGCACTCCAAGAATGGAGGTAATAGAGGCTTGAGACCCCTCAGGGTCTCAACCTGAGTGCACCACCGAGGAAACCATACCGCCGAGCCACCACGAGGGGCGTGGTAGGCCAATAAGCCGCCATGAACACCCTCAGGATGGAGTGAGCTGGTTTTGTGGGTTTGCGAGGACTCAGTACTGTACCAACGGGTAGTAACTTGGTCTAGATGGTGTTCGTGACACCATGAAGCAAACAGGTTCCACTTAAGGTTTCCTCGTGAAGGGAGCTCTGGATAGGAGCAGGGTCTCAACAACCTCGGTTGAGAGACCCGAGTCTATGAGTTGCGCCCCCCCAGGGGCCATACTCATAACTTTCCACCTCTCCATGTGGGGGTAGCAGGCCACGCCCCCAGCTTGAGAGGGAAGGTCCAAGGCCATGGTTGGACTAGCCGTGACGATGCCGGCATGCTCTTTCCAGAACTCCAGGGTGCACAGTGATCGGGAGAATGTGTACAGACGCAGCCTCAGCCACGTCTGTACTATGGCGTCCAGTCCGGGCGGACCTGGAGGCACTAAGGAGAACCAGAGAGAACCTTGCGATATCTATCGAGTCGCCAGAGGTCCTAACTTCTGAGTCTCCATGCTTCATTACTTCCTGATGAAGCCTCGATCTCCCGACCGTGGAGGAAACGTGTGACCAGGGGGTACTTGCCCACTGAGAGGCCACCTAGAGGGGCGTGGAAGGCGTTTATAGCCGCCACGTAACCCTCAGGGTGGAGTGAGCTAGCCCTGCGGAAAGGCGAGACTGTAGGAACTCCAGAACTGTACCGACCGGGCAGTTGACTGGGTCCAGGTGGTGCTCGCGGCACCATCTCTGAATAAGTTCCACTTAAGGCCATACAGTTTCCTCGTAGAGGGAGCTCTGGATTGGAGAAGGGTCTCAGCAACCTCGGTTGAGAGACCCGCTCCTATGAGTTGTGCCCCCTCAGGGGCCACACCCATAACCTCCACTTCTCTGGGTGGGGGTGGCATATTGCGCCCCCAGCCTGAGACAGGAGGTCCCTCCTGACGGGAATCTCCCACGGAGAGCCGTCTAGGAGAGATACCAGGTCCGAGAACCATACTCGTGCCGGCCAGTACGGGCTACTAGTAGCAGCCGCACTTGAAACCGACGGACCCGTTCCAGAACTCCCGGGAGCAGAGCGATCAGGGGAAAGGCGTACAGACGCAGCCTCGGCCACGTCTGTGCCATGGCATCCAGCCCCAGTGGAGCTGGAGGAACTAGAGAGTACCAGAGGGAACAGTGCGATGTCTCTTGAGTCGCAAACAGGTCCACCTGTGCCTGGCCAAATGTTCTCCAGATCTGCTTCACCACCTCTGGGTGAAGCATCCATTCCCCGGGCCTCAGCCCCTGCCTGGCAGGACGTCTGCTCCCACGTCCAGAGATACTGGACTGCTCTCTCAGGGAGAGAAGTCTTTCCTTAAGACCATAGGAGAATCCGGTACGCCAGCTTATATAAGGGGCGTGAGCGGATACCTTCTGGAAGGAAACACTTCAGGGCGTGGAACAGGGCTAGCATCTCTAGGCGATTTGTGTGCCAGGAGAGATGGGATTGCTCCACAGGCCTTGGGTTGAGCGGCCACTCATGACCGCCTCCCCATCCGGTGAGGGATGCGTCCGTCGCTAGCATGACGCGGCGACGAGGAGCTCCCAGAACCGGACCCTGAGAGAGAAACCAAGGTTTCTTCCACATGGCCAAGGCACGTAGGCAGGGCCGCGTGACCTTGATCTTGCGAAACGGGTTTCCCCTCGGGGTGAACCGCCTGGTTTGAGCCACCACTGAAGTGGTCTCATAAGCAGCAGTCCAAAAGGTATCACGTTGGAAGCGGCTGCCATAAGACCTAACAGTACTTGGGACTGTAGACAGTGGGTGACGGGCCTAGCTTGACCGCATTCACTGCAGTAAGGATCGACTCGAACCGAGCAGGTGACATTCGTGCCTGCATCGTGGTCGAATACTAGACTACACCTAGATAAGTGGTTTTTAGAAATCACATCCTTCTTGGTGTTGAGTCTCAACCCCAATTCTTTCATGAGAGCGAGAACAACACCTCGATGTTGAGCCGCTAATTATTATGAGCTGGCCAGAATCGACCAGTCGAGTATGCGGATGTCCTGGAATCACGGAGGAGCCAGAGCAGCATCCACACACTTCGTGAAAGTTTGGGTGAGAGCTAGGCCGAAAGGAAGTACTCTGTATTGGTGAGTTTTGCCCCCGAAAGCGAGCCTGAGAAACTTCCTGTACTGACTTCCTGTTCCAGACCCTGCTCGGGGTTTACCCCGCTGAAAGGTGTCGGCTTAGCGCCGAACTGAATAGTGTAATCTTTCTCTACAGTACGCAGGACCCACTTGAAACATTTGGCAGTAGTTTCCACGCTGCCAGAGAGTTTACTTAGGGTACCAGCCTCTCGAGACTGGTGTCTGGATTTACTCGAGGAACTAACTCAGAGACCTGTAACAGCAAGCTGGCAGGAAGCTCCTGAACTAGCTCCTCGGAAGTCCCCCGCGGGGGCTGCGAACTCTCCAGGGCCGCTACGTTTCCGGGCGGGACAGCTAGAGGATGTTCGCGGGAGATCGCCACGCCCTGTAACACTGGCAGGGTTAGCTGACTCATCTCCTGAGGGCCACGAAGGGGTCTGAAACCCGCACCCGGAGGTACGGTGCAAACCCCCTCGCGAGGGGCTGCCCTCAACGGCCCTGAGCCGTTTAGCCGAGGACTTCCTAGATTGGAGGACGACCCTCAGGTTGAACCTCTTCTTTTTCTTGGAAGCCCCCGACTTAGAGCGTTGCTTTCCGGGTCCTCTAGGCATAGCCGGAGGAACGCGGGCGGCAACGCTCTGTTTCTGCGCCTCTGATGTGGAGAGCTGGTACACGGCTGGGGTTTAAATCTTTCCCGTCAGGAACCCCGACACGTGTTAATTTGCTCATCAAACCTGAAGTTTTATTAGGCGGCCTGAAGAGCAAAGACGGAGCCTTCAAAAATGATGCCTAGACCGGGGAACAGAGGCTGATAGCGTCTGTTCAACCCGCGGCGTCATCTTTACTTTCTAGTTTTTCCCAGATCTAAAACTCAATGTAGATCGGGAAGGACAGAAAGCTCCGTTTGGAAGTGCTGACTTAGTCCGCAGGAAGCAAAACGTTTGCTTTTCTGTGGCTCATGTTTGCTTATTTAGCTAATGCACAGTCAGCACAACCACCAGCTCATCATACTGAGGCGATCAGGGGGGGGCGGTTGAATACTTTTGACAACGCACTTCACATCAACCTCCTCGGAGGAAGATATGGAAAGCGTTGGAAACCTTTCCAGGAGGGAAGTAACCGCATTGCGGGCTTCCTCATCCAGAAAAAAGATTTACCGATCCACCAGATAGGAGAGGAGATATGGTATTATTAAAACACCCGTCTCTGGTTCCTCTAATAGATCGAGCCGCGATCCCAGCGAGTGCAGCAACCGCTCCGCCTCGGCGGAAGCGGGGCCAGACCCGCGAGAAACGCTGGCGAAGGCTCCCTCCTTGAAGAGAACCTTCTGTGGAGCACCCACAGTGGAGAATTTTTACGCTCACACTGTGGACAGTCAGCCTTTTCGAGGGCTGACTGTGCGTGCTCTACACTCAAGCAGACCGCACATAGACTGTGTGTATCCCCACCAACAATGAAGCATTGGCAGGGAGAAACACACTATCTATGTGGCTGCTTGTACCGCCTAGTTTCGTAACACTTCTTTCCCCCATGGTTGCATTTTAAAGGTCATACTACTCAAATAAAAGCCGTGCAAACTGGCACGAAAAAACAGCAGTATGACCGAGACAGACACAGAGCGCTCTCGCTGAATGACAAAAGCTGCCGCCGGCTTCAAACGCACGCGTTTTTTTGTACTTCCCGGTCGATGACGTCACCGCGCCTGTGACGTCACTCCCGTCATTTCATTGGTTGTTATACACAGTTCAGAGTGCGGCCCGCCAATGGCGTTCCCCATAGCGTTCCTGACGCGGCTCGAGTTCCCGGAAGGGAACCGGAGTAGATGAAATATACAGTTTATTAAATAAAATACTGAATTTACAAACAAACCAAAACCAGAAGCAAGAAAAGAACATGTAACGTTATCAACGGACAAGGGGTAGTGAGCAGACACAGACTTAAATACACAGAAAAACAAGGCGTGGTTTCAAATGAGATAACTGGATAACGAGGGGGAAATACAAATATGGGCAAGACTAAACCAAAAGGGGGAGAACAAGGATTAAACCATTTAAACTAGAAACAGAGGGGGAAAAACACTGGGAAAACAGAACAGAGACAGAAACAGACTACAAAACCTGACACAGAGTAGCTAAAGTAACAAAATGCTGCTTTTGCAAATCACAGTTTATTGATAAAATTGGCATGGATAGTTTATAAATGTATCAAAAGTTCCCTATCAGTCGGTCTCTTCGACGTCTCGTCGAGACCGACGAATTGGGATATCACCTGGATAGACCAATCTACTTCGTGTGTATACAAACGAGCCAATGAATATTGGCATGCATGATTGCAGCCAGCTGCGGCTGATCACAGCGTGAGCATATAATGCGCAGCAGGTGCATGCATCATCAAGCTTTCGCTTCGGAGCTGGACCATTCTGTGTGGGACGAGTCAGAAGCAACACTTACCTCCTTTTCTTCTCTTTTGTGTTGGCGGCACGGCGCTTCAGCGGCGTGGTCTTCCGTGTCGAGTGGAAGCACACAGCTGGTTTTCACCATCCACCTTCTGTGTTTCTGCGGCCATTTCCCCTGTGCGCCTCAGCACTAAAAGAGCAAATTCCTATAAGAGCAATTTCCTTAAAGAGTGAATTTCTAAAGGAGCTCCGCGGGTTGAGCGTCTTTTTAAAGACTTTCTCCCCGTGCGTTTCTGGGTGCGGACGTTTCCTGGCGCCGGGTGATGGCCACGCACACTGCCTCACGTGTCTGGGCTTACAACACGCTGAGGCAGCGTTCGTGGATGAGTCATGTCCCCATTGTGGGAGTATGACCATCGCGGAGTTGCGAACCAGACTCCGTTTCCTGCAAAGGGGCGGGGTTCCAGTCCCTCTGCCCAGAACGAACGTTCCTCCAGGCAAACGCCGGGGGGGCATTGTCGCTGGAAGCAGAGGGCTGCCCGGTCTGACGGTGACGGTGAGGAACCCCCCGCCCATTCCATCGGCGGGGGCTCCTCCTTCCACCGACGCTCCGTCGCCACCGGGGCTCTCAGAGGAGCGGGTTGGACCTCCCTTAGGGGTACCGCCCGTTACTTTTGGGGCCCCCCTCGACGAACAGATGTCGGTCGCAGCATCGGGGGGAGAGCCAGACCTCTCTGAGGAGGAGGACGGCACACTGTCGTCCACTGGGCGATCAGCGGTGCCCGATACTGACCCGGAGATGATGGCTATGCTTGCCCGGGCCGCCGAGAGGGTAGGGCTTGAATGGAATCCTCCATCACGTCCCGACCCCTCCCGGCTGGATGACTGGTATCTCGGGGTGGCCCGCGCTGGTTCTCAGCGCCCCACCCCAGTGCCGTTCTTCCCGGAGGTGCATGAAGAACTCACCCGAACGTGGACGGCACCTTTCACTGCCCGAAACCGCTCGAGTGGGACTTCCTCCCTAACCACCCTCGATGGCGGACCAGCGCGGGGATACACGGCAGTCCCGCCGGTGGAGCGTGCGGTTGCGATGCAACTGTGTCCGGGCGCCGCTTCTACTTGGCGGTGCAACAATCCGTCGCTCCGGTCCCGGGCCTGTAGGCACTCGTCGGCTCTGATCGGCAGTGCCTATGCGCCCTACGGCTCCGCTGGTTCCGCCCTTCACGCTATGGCGTTGCTACAGGTGCATCAGGCCCAGGCACTGAAAGACCTGTACGAGGGTGGTCACGACCCAGAAGTTCTTTGTGAACTTCGTATCGCCACGGACCTCGCGCTACGTGCGACGAAGGTGACCGCGCGGTCTCTGGGTCGTGCCATGTCCACCATGGTGGTCCAGGAACGCCATCTCTGGCTGTGTCTGGCTGATATGAGGGACTGCGATAAGACCAGGTTCCTCGACGCTCCGGTGTCCCAGACCGGCCTCTTCGGCGACGCTGTGGAGAGCTTTGCCCAGCAGTTTTCCGCAGCCAAGAAGCAGACTGAGGCCATCAGTCACATCCTGCCCCGGCGTACAGTTGCTGCCTCCACCCGTCCGCCGGCGGCACCCCAGTCTGCTCGTCGCCGAGGGCGGCCCCCGGCTTCCGCCTCCGCTCCACAGCAGCCACCGCAGCAGCCTTCACAACGGCGCCGTGGAGCCGCTCGCCGGGCAGCTGCCCAGCCCGTCCAGGCCCCCACAAAGACCAGTGGGAAGCGTAAGAACAAGAGACCCTGAGACGGGCGACCCAGAGATGGAGGATGCTGCTCTTCGGGAGATAGGGCCGGGCGGAGAATCTTTTGTTTGTTTTTTCCCTGCCACCGACCGTCAGACATACAGGCAGACATACAGACGCTCTGACCCCGCCCCGGTCCGGCAACGAGACTGTGAGGCAGGGTCCCTGCCCCCCTCTTCGCTGCACCCCCGCGGGTACGACGGTGGTCCCCCTTGTGCCGCTTGTTCATTTTCTGGGAGCCTGGAAAGAGCTTCCCAGCCCATCTTGCTGGCTCCTTCGGACCATCACTTTCGGATATGCGATTCAGTTCGCCCGGCGCCCTCCCAAATTCAGAGGTATCCACTTCACCTCAGTCAGGGCCGCAGATGCTCCCATCTTGCGTGCAGAGATCGCTTCCATGCTGGCGAAGGAAGCGATACAGCCGGTCCCTCCAGCCGATATGAGGACAGGCTTTTACAGCCCGTACTTCATAGTACCCAAGAAAAGCGGCGGGCTTCGACCAATCTTGGATCTGCGCGTCTTGAACCAAGCCCTTCACAGGCTACCGTTCAAAATGCTCACTCAGAAACACATTTTCAGATGCGTCCGTCCCCAAGATTGGTTTGCAGCGATCGACCTGAAGGACGCGTACTTTCATGTCTCAATCCTTCCGCGCCACAGACCCTTTCTGCGGTTCGCATTCGAAGGCAGGGCATATCAGTACACGGTCCTGCCCTTCGGGCTGTCCCTCTCCCCCTGTGTCTTCACGAAGGTCGCGGAGGCGGCCCTTGTTCCCCTCAGAGAACAGGGCATTTGCATTCTCAACTACCTCGACGACTGGCTCATCCTAGCACAGTCTCGGGTTCAGTTATGCGAACACAGGGACCTGGTGCTCGCACACCTCAGCCAGTTGGGTCTTCGGGTCAACTGGGAAAAGAGCAAACTCTCTCCAACACAGAGAATCTCTTTTCTCGGTATGGAACTGGACTCGGTCAGCCAGACAGCACGCCTCACGCAGGAACGTGCTCAGTCAGTGTTGAACTGCCTAGATACGTTACACCGCTGGGGCTGCTCCATATGAGACCGCTTCAACACTGGCTTCATGGCCGAGTCCCGAGGAGAGCGTGGCTTCGCGGCTCTCACCGGATTCAAATAACACCGGCTTGCCGCCAGACTTTCACCCCGTGGTCAGACCTCTCATTTCTACGGGCAGGAGTACCCATGGAACAGGTCTCCAGGCATGCTGTGCTACACACAGATGCCTCCGCCACCGGGTGGGGAGCCACGTACAACGGACAGGCAGTTTCAGGGGTTTGGACGGGCCCCCAGCTGACTTGGCACATCAACTGCCTCGAGTTGCTTGCAGTACGTCTCGCCCTGCTCCGCCTCAAGGGGCACCTACGTGGCAAACACGTGCTGGTCCGTACGGACAATATTGCGACCGTTGCGTACATCAACCGGCAAGGCGGTCTACGCTCCCGTCGCATGTCGCAACTCGCCCGTCATCTCCTTTTGTGGAGTCAGAAGCATCTGAGGTCGCTTTGTGCCACTCACATTCCCGGGTTGCTCAACCGCGCGGCCGACGAGCTCTCACGAGCTGCGCTTCCCGGAGAGTGGAGACTCCACCCCCAGTCGGTTCAGCTGATTTGGAGGCGCTTCGGCGAGGCTCAAGTAGATCTGTTCGCCTCCCCGGAGACAGCCCACTGCCAGCTCTTTTTCTCCCTGACCGAGGGCACTCTCGGCACGGACGCACTGGCATGCAGCTGCCCGCGGGGCCTCCGCAAATATGCGTTTCCCCCAGTGAGCCTTCTCGCACATACATTGTGCAAGATCAGGGAGGACGAGGAGCAGGTCCTTCTGGTAGCCCCTTACTGGCCCACTCGGACCTGGTTCCCCGAACTCATGCTCCTCGCGACAGCCCCTCCCTGGCAAATCCCTCTGAGGAAGGATCTTCTGACTCAGAGAAGGGGCACCTTATGGCACCCGCATCCAGACCTCTGGAAATTACATGTCTGGTCCCTGGACGGGACGCGGAGGTTCTAAGTGACCTACCCCAAGGGGTAGTTGACACTATTACTTCGGCGCGAGCGCAGTCTACTAGACATGCCTACGCCCTTAAATGGAACCTGTTCGTTAATTGGTGTTCCTCCCGGGGAGAGGACCCCCGAAGATGCCCGATCAGAGCTGTGCTCTCCTTTTTGCAGCAAGGGTTGGAGCGTAGGCTGTCCCCCTCAACCCTTAAAGTCTATGTGGCTGCTATATCCGCTCACCATGACCTCATAGAGGGAAGGTCGGTAGGGAAGCACGACCTGATCACCAGGTTTCTTAGGGGCGCCAGGAGGTTGAATCCCACTAGGCCCCCTTCCGTGCCCTCTTGGGACCTGTCGCTAGTGCTCACAGCACTGCAGCAGGCTCCCTTTGAGCCCTTGCAGTCAGTAGAGCTGAAGTTTCTCTCGATGAAAACTCTGCTCCTGCTTGCATTGGCTTCCATCAAGAGGGTAGGAGACCTGCGCGCATTTTCGGTCGACGATTCGTGCCTAGAGTTTGGCCCGGCGGATTCCCAGGTAACACTGAGGCCCCGGCCTGGTTATGTGCCCAAGGTTCCCACGACTCCCTTCAGGGACCAAGTGGTGAGCCTGCAAGCGCTGCCCTCGGAGGAGGCAGACCCAGCCCTGGCTTTGCTTTGTCCCGTCCGAGCACTAAGATGCTACGTTGACCGGACGCAAAGCTTTAGGACCTCAGACCAGCTCTTTGTGTGTCATGGAGGCAGGCAGAAGGGGAATGCCGTCTCCAAGCAGAGGATGGCCCACTGGATAGTGGATGCCATTACCCTGGCCTATCAGGTTCAGGGTGTGCCCTGCCCCCTCAGGCTGAGAGCACACTCGACTAGGAGTGTTGCATCCTCCTGGGCATTGGCTCGTGGCGCCTCGCTAAATGACATTTGTAGAGCGGCGGGCTGGGCGACCCCTAACACGTTCACGAGGTTCTATAGCCTTCGTGTAGACACAGTCTCCTCCTGTGTTCTCACCTCAAACGGGTAGGCACAGAGAGGCCTCGGGTCGGCTTGCTACATTGCTCCAGAGTAACCTAAGAGTAGCTCTGTCGAGCTCCTCCGTCGAGCTTGACGACCGACGTAGCGGAACGTCAGGCCCTCACTCGATGAATCCTTCAGAACCGGTAGAGGGCTAGGCTCTACGTAGAGACTTAATTGCATCTCTTACAAATTCCACATTGCGCCCTAGAGGCTGTGTGTTTCCCCGGTAGTACTTCTACCAGTATATGAGGGTTCAATCCCCTCCAATCTTCCATATAAACCTGAATTGAGTTATATGTGTATTGCTCCGAACCTCCTATCGGAAGGATGTGAGCTCCGCATATTCCCAGTGCTCCAGTTTCACTGAAATGGATGGTGCTGAGTTATACAGTGACTGGCTCTCCTTGATGCGAGCCCCTGGCCAAAGCCAGTAACAGGACCCAGGGGGGCCCGCTCAGGACACTGGAAGGGGCAGCAGCCACGGCGCTTTGTTAGGGATCCCAATTTGTCGGTCTCGACGAGACGTCGAAGAGACCGACTGATAGGGAACGTCTCGGTTACGTATTGTAACCCTCGTTCCCTGAAGGAGGGAACGGAGACGTCTCGTCCCGTCGCCGCGGCTCCTGTACCACCGCTGTACGGCCGGGCCTGTCCCAGCTCCTCAGCGAAACCTTGATGATGCATGCACCTGCTGCGCATTATATGCTCACGCTGTGATCAGCCGCAGCTGGCTGCAATCATGCATGCCAATATTCATTGGCTCGTTTGTATACACACGAAGTAGATTGGTCTATCCAGGCGATATCCCAATTCGTCGGTCTCGACGAGACGTCTCCGTTACCTCCTTCAGGGAACGAGGGTTACAATACGTAACCGAGACGTTCCCCTTAATGGCAGCTACAGTTTTTAAATTCCTCCAAATAAGAAACCAGGAGGACCTCAGAGTCACAGGGCACAATGACTTCAGCTGATGCCTACTCTGATCTGGCATGCTAATGTATTCAAGCTGAATATACCCTTTTCCTCATTATCCTACTATTCCACCCCTTCTTCCTCTCTTTACAGTCTAACTCTCATTTTCTCCTTAGAGATGTGCAGTTCTAGAGTTCATTAAGTCAACTTGAGTATTTAGTGTGAAATGAGCTGTAAATGTTGTTTCAATGAGCATGAGCTGCAAGATTACAAGAAAGGATTTGTGGAAAATTCTACTTAATTGTATCTAACCCAAAATATGAACAATTATTACTAATGCCTAACGCACTGATTATAAGAAGAAATGCATGCTCTCGTTTTGTGTGGATTTGTAGGCAAATCCATACTTTCATTTGTTACTGCAAATGATTACACAAATGTTATTCATCACAGTCATAATCCGAAAGCCACAAAGTGATATCAATGGCATATAATGAACCAATACAAACAGAGCGTTACAAAGAGTGAAAGTTTTGACTCAGTAATCTTGGAACACCATTCAGCCAATCACATCTGAGGACCAGAACTAACTGATGGACAGATATGTTTTTCAGGTCCGATGCTGATACCGATTATTACAGATAATACAGATGTGTGTGTGTGCGTGTGTGATAGAGTCCCTTGTTTGCCCTGAACAGTTAAATTGTCTGCTGTTCTTCAGAAAAATCATGTTCTTCAGGTCCCACAAATTCGTTGGGTTTTCACCATTTTTGTGTATTTAAACCCTTTCCAAAAATTACTGTATGATTTTGAGATCTATCTTTTCGCACTGAGGACAACTGAGGGACTCATATGCAACTATTACAGAACGTTCAAATGCTCACTGATGCTTCAGAAAAGAGACATGATGCATTAAGAGCTGGGGGTGAAAACTTTTTAATTTGGAAAAAAAGGGGAAATTTAACTCATTTAAATTTAAACTTATTCTATATAAGAAAAATCTGTTCAAAAGTTTACACCCCTGGCTCTTAAAGGGATAGTTCACCCAAAAATGAAAATTTGATTTGCTTACCCCTAGGGCATCCAAGATGTGACTTTGTTTCTTCAGCAGAACACAAACGAAGATTTTTAGCTCAAATCGTTGCAGTCTGTCAGTCATATAATGGCAGACAATGGGATCTACGGCTTTGAGAGTCAAACTAAACATATACAAACTAAACCCTGCGGCTCGTGACAATACATTGAGGTCTTAACACACGAAACAATTGGTCTGAGCAAGAAACTGAACGGTATTTATTTATTTATTTTTTTTTATCTCTGATCCACCGCAATGTCCAACTGTCCTGAGCGCGTTCACAACAGCTGGCACTTGATGCACCAAACTGCTCTGGCATACGACAGCCACTCAAAATCTTAATTACTTGTGCTTATCCTGATTGTTGCAACCGATTAAAACTGAAAGATTACATTTGCTTGCGCAAACTCATCCGGGAGTGTTGACTTTTCGCTGACTCCCAACTTTTGAGCCTGATCGACTGAAGTTATGGTTGCTTGCTCTTCATCACACCCCGGCTGTTGTGAACGTGTTGAACATTGCGATGGATCAGAGGTAAAAAATTATATAAATATCGTTCAGTTTCTTGCACAGACCGATTATTTCATGTGTTAAGACCTCAATGTATTGTCACGAGCCGCAGGGTTTAATTTGGTTTTGTCTGTGTATGTTTTTTTTTTTTTTTTTGACTATCAAAGCCGTGGATCCCATTAACTGCCATTATATTACTGACAGACTGCAATGGTTTGAGTTAAAAAAATAAAAAAAAAATTGTGTTCTACTGAAGAAACAAAGTCACCTACTTCTTGGATACCCTGGGGGTAAGCAGATAAATATCAAATTTTCATTTTTTGGGTGAACTATCCTTTTAATGCATTGTCTTTCCATCTGGAGCGTTTGAACCTTTTGTAGTAGTTGCATATGAGTCCCTCAGTGTAAAAAATGGATTATGATTCAGATTCTGCAAGGTGTAAACTTTTGACTTCAACTGTATATATGATCAAATTAATGTCAAAATTAAGAATAACAAGGGCTCTGACAAAAACTTTCTTCAAATGCTTTTCTATTATTTTATCTGCAAATTGGTTTTAAAAATGACTAAAATAAATACTAAATAAATAAATAATCCTACATTTCTGAATTATCAACATGTAAAAACAAGTAAGCATTCAAATAAACATCTCAAATCATGCTGGAAACATGATTTTACACAAACTTACACAGTTCATAAAGCCTGAATTAAATAAAATACTTTAAACACCAAATGCTAAGAAAATCATGTTAATTTTTCAACTCAATTTTACACTCAAATTACTCTGCTGATAACATACAGAAATCTGTAATGGAAAAACAAGTATTTAATTATAAAATGCAAATAGAAGCATTAGTTGTCTCAGACTTCTGGACCCTGCTGAATATATTTAAAAGTTTAACTACAACATGAAACTATAAGAAAATTGTGAGTAAACTATAAGGCCCGGTTTCACAGACAGGGCTTAGACTAAACCAGGATTAGGCCTTAGATCAATTAGGACATTTAAGTAATTTTTATAAATGTGCTTAGAAAAGAACATTACTGGTGTGGATCTTGAGACAAAACAAAGGCACTGATATATTTTAAGATCAGTCAGTGCAAGTTTCTTTCAGTTGAAACAGCTCAGACTTACATTTTAGTCTAGGACTAGGCTTAAGCCTTGTCTGTGAAACCAGGGGTTTATGTTTAATTAACCTCTAAATCTGTTAATCCTAAAAAAATATATACATTATAGCTGTTACCAAATTCACCCATTTAGCCCTGTGCCCTCATTTAACACATCACAAACTAAACCCTGTATTCAGATGCAATCGAGTGTTTGCTGTAAACATTTAGTTAAGACCTCATGGGAACAAGATTAATCTCAGCCGTCACAAATCCCTAATTACTTGTATTTGACAAGTGATCCACCACATAAAGCATAGTTTTAGTTACATTTATGTAATGAGCATGAGTAAAAGCTTACAAATTGACTTACAACAAAATTAATAAAATATGTTTAAAATGATAATTATGTCCTTTATAATTGTGTGTCTGATGATGTGACAAGTAGCCCAAGTGGCTGCAGGTTTGAATAATGATATCTGTGATGGTTTTAATTGCTTGAGGTCACTGCAGAATGGAAGGAGTTCGTACTTTGACATCATACGTTACATCACTTCTTTCTCAGTGTTTGAAAGTCTTCCCCAGGTTGAATGATGAAAAATCTTCAAACAACAAGAAATCAATCTGACTGTAAAGGAGTAAACTCCAGCTGACAATTTAGTGATTTTTCAAGCATCTTCTTGTCATGAAGAAAGGCAGTATATAAGCTCAAAAGAACAAGACTCATCATTTAGCTCAGGCGACAGATTGTAAAAAAGAAAGTGGATCATTTAAAACATCACTGGATATTCTAGACTTATGATTAAATGCATATTATGTAAGGTCTGAAATTAGATGGTTCTTGAGAGAGGAACTAAATGACCTACCAGCTCTTTCTAAGAATCTCAGAATGTTAAATCTCTGCAGGCAGCACAATTTTAATCATGGAGACTAATTTAATGTGAAATAAAGATCTGTCCATTTTAGTAAGAGAGTGTGTGAAAGAGAAAAAAATAAAAAAGGTTATGGCAGAAGACTCCAGAATCATATGTAGATTTTTTTTGTTTGTTTGTTTTGTTTTTAAATCTGATATTAGTCAATAACCAAAGTACCATTGATATATATTGTGTAATTATGCTATGCCATATAATACCAGAGACAATAAGAACAAGACAAAAAAAGACAATCATTAGACTTCAGCTGAGCACATCTCAAACACTGAGGCTTAATCCGAGTATGTGAAGATGTCAAATTGGTCACTTTTGAGAAGAAAATGGACTGGAATGAAAATTCAAGTGAGACAGACATCCTATAATAAGTGATGATACAGAATACAGAACAGGCAGAGGTCCACTATTATACTCATCAAAAAGCGGGACCAGAAGCACATGCGTGACCAGCTGTCTGCCCCGTCGACTGATCGACCTGATTGGTGGGTCGTTGGCATGGTGGTTGTCTGAAGTGTTTGATGAAGAGGAAGCAAATCAGGCGTCAAACACTTTTGTGCAACATTACAGGTGACCTGACGTCCCACAACGAGAGAGATGAGGCGTGATGAAGGCTAATTATAATCACCTCAGCTACCACATTACAATCACTTCTATCCGCCACTTATTTGAGCCACATGTGGCTGTCTGGCTTGGAACAAGAAGATTCTCAAAGAACAATTGATAAAAATTCACGTGTGAGCAGACGACCTCATTAGTATTCGCTGATATTCGTTCGTGCATAAGTGTGGTTTTAATACACGCACTCTGCGTTTAAATAGACAATATGAAGGTAAAACAAAAAAGCAAGCCTCTTTATATTTAAATGACTTTGGAGATATACAAATATTTACAAATCCTTTGAGGTTCACTGAATACTGAATAGGTGGTTGCTGTATTTATAATAAATGCGATTATTAAATTTGTCTAACAGCATTACATTTAATGTAGGTGTCCTTACTGCATTTAGTGAATTTTGCAGTTTATGGTTCATTTAGTTCTGTCAATTTTAAAAAGACAGACAGGAAACACATATAAATGTAGATCAGAAAACGCATGATACACACATTAACTGTTACATTCAACATACAGGGTGTTTCATTTAGACTTGTGAGAGATTACAGCTTTGATGATAACTCAATTCAGCCAAAGAGTGCAAAGGATTTTGCTGAAACTGAATATGGAATGATTGTACTTTCTTTCTTTCTCTTGTTTGTTCCCACATAGGCTCATTGGAAATACATTTCTGCAAAACTGAAAAAAAAAAAAAAAACATACCTATAAGTATGAATCACTGCAGTTTCCAGTTGAAATGAACACTAGATGTAGTAAAACTCGACAACTTTTATTCCTTTCCACACAAAGTATGATTTACAGGTATAGAGTTTTGATAAATAAAGTCTAATTTTCACACAATTACTTGCAGAATATTATGTTATGACAAAACCATTTTAACATCCCTGCTTAATTTTCTAATTCAGTAGGTTTGTTCGGTAGCTCATGTGATAAGGCTCAAAACAGCTCAAATACGCATTAGAAAGTTAAAATAGCACAGCTGAATCAACAAATGTGTTTTTTTTTTGTTTTTGTTTTAGTCACTTTCGCATTTGTTAAAGGGGTCATCAGATGCCCATTTTCCACAAGTTTATATGATTCTTTAGGGTCTTAATGAGAAGTCTATAACATACTTTGGTTAAAATTTCTCCACGGTAGTGTAAAAAACACTATTTTTACCTTGTCAAAACCAGCCCTTTTAAGAACGAGCTATTCTGCTGCATGTACCTTTAAATGCTAATGAGCTCTGCTTGCCCCGCCCCTCTCTGCTGTGGGATGATGCGCCGTAATGTTTACTTTAGCCATAAAACTTGCTAACTAGCACATTATTAAGAAAAGCCATTTGCAAAGATACATAAAAACCCTTATACTCACTTCTGCTGTGGGTGAAGCTGCATCACAAATGATTTGCGTGAACATAGATGCATATGTAGATCGGGATCAGCGCTGTCCTTTCAAAAACAAAAGTAACGTTTTTTTGTCTAAATGGTTCTATAAAGAACCTTTAACATCTAAAGAACCTTTCTGTTTCACAAAAGGTTCTTTGTGGCGAAAGAAGGTTCTTCAGATTATAAAAAGGTAAGAAAGAGATGGTTCTTTAAAGAACCTTTGACTGAATGGTTCTTTGTGGAACCAAAAATGGTTCTTCTATGGCATTGCTGTGAAGAACCATTTAAAGCATCTTTATTTTTAAGAGTTAAAGTTCTTTCTTTTCTCCATTTTGCACAGTACATCTCTAATGTGTGTGTGTGTGTGTGTGTGTGTGTGTGTGTGTGTGTGTGTGTGTGTGTGTGTGTGTGTGCGCGTGCGCGTGCGCGTGCGCGTGCGCGTGCGCGTGTGTGTGTGTGTGTGTGTGTGTGTTTAACTGATGTCAGTATGTTGATACTGTACATTTCAAAATGTATGCAAATGCACAATTGTGTGTGTACCCATAATCAGGAACGAAATCACCTTGAGATTATGGATGTAATTTAAGATGCTGTTAAACTTTCATATAATACCAATAAATGCCTGAAGAGAAAACAAAGCTGTTTGCCATTTTGCAAGTAATGCATCACTGTATTTTATTTTTATGAGATATCGTGGCTCAGCCTGTGGAAAAAGCCACTCACAGATGAGTTTTAATTAATCATCCTCCAATCAACAAATGTTTCTCTCAAGGCTTTAAACATGTAGAGCTGAAGGCCTATGGCATATGGCTTTAATGAGTATTTATGAGAAGGTGATGCCATAGAGATAAAAGGAGTAATGCTGAAGAGGTTACTATCGTTTGCTTTGAATATCTCACATCTGTGAGGTAAATGAATGGAGAGAACCTGCTAAATCTCATTTACACACAATTAGGACATAAAATTCATCCTTTATTGTTTGATGACCTTTTTAATTGCTTAAAATTTTCTTAAAATTTTTCATTAAATCAGGAATGTTTAAGGCCTAATTGATGAATTCTATATATATAATCCAATCAATGCAGAGCATAATCTCTATTAGAATATGACTCTGTAATTATGATAGTGATAATGTGAGCTCTAAAGTCAAAAGCTATGAAAAGAAACAGAGTTTTCTAAAAGCCTTGCCATGAATCAGACCTGCCAACATCTTCCTGCATTACACTTTAATGGCTGAAAGCGTTATGAAATGACATTTTATTTGATCTCCTTACTTGCTTATCAGAGAATTCCAATAAAACACAAAGAAAAGACACAGCAGGTGCAATGAATAGATAAAAGTGAGGTTAAATCATGAGACATGCTTTTATATGTTCTGTTCAGTCCTTGGAAAAAATAAAAATAAAATAAAAAATAAAGACTTAAAAGACAAAACATCCAAAGACTCAAGGCTAAATCTTAAACAAAAATAATGAAATTGAACTCTGAAAAAGCTCAGAATAAAAAGACATGCACATAGACACAAGAGCCAGAAGACACAAATCAACATTAATTGGGAAATTACAAAGGAATACAAGGATTATGGGAGAAGTATTGACCCAAACTGTCAGAACAAACTAATGCTGCATTAATATTTAATATATGGACAGGCTTAAAGGTATAAGATCTTTATGATCTCACAAACATAAAAACACATCATGATTGGCCATCTTAGCCAATGCTTTAAAATCAGCATAAGAAATATGGCAGGAATGCTCTGCATGTGGCTTTAGGATGGTTATTTACTGCTCTTAAAAAAGGGCACTAAATAATATCATTTCTTTTGTACAACCCCAAGAGTGTGAGTGAAAGAATGTGTATTATTTGTGTGTGAAAGCAACAAAAATAATATGTCCCAACTGAACTGTAAATGTGTAAATGTGCTGTGCAAGCAGCCTAGTCTTCAAACTATATATATATATATCAAGCCTGAAATTATTCACACCCCTGGCGAATTCTGGCTTAAAGTTACTTTTATTCAACCAGCAAGTTTTTTTTTTTTTTTTTTTTTTTTTTTTGACCGGAAATGACACAGGCTTCTCCCAAAAGATAATAAGACAATGTACAAGAGGCATCATTGTGGAAAATTTCTCAGCTTTTTTTTAACATTTGAACAAAAAGTGGCATGTCCAAAATTATTCATACCCTTTGCAAACTGTTACAGACTATGGGAAAATCCAAAGTTCTATAACATTCCAAACAGTCCAAGCTGTTCTAAAGCATCCTAATTACCCTGATTCATTGGGAACAGCTGTTTTAATCAACTCAACAGGTGAAAAACAGAAGCTCTCTGCTGTTGGTTTGTGGACAGTCATGGCTAAGACAAAGGAGCTCAATGAGGACCTGCGGCTGCGCATTGTGGCTGCTCACAAGTCAGAAAAGGGCTATAAGACCATATCTAAATGTTTTGAAGTTCCAGTGGCCACAGTGTAAAGTATTATTAACAAAAATAACTTTTCAGCCGGTGGACCAGGGAACCTAATCAAAGTAAACAGGACCATGAAAAAGGAGCAATACATCAAAATTCTCAACAACAACATCAGGCATTCTGCGGAGAAACTTGGCCTTGAGCACCAGTGGACATTTCAGCACAACAATGACCCAAAACACACAGCAAAAGTGGTGAAGAAACGGTTAGCAGACAAAACATTATGGTTTTGCAGTGGCCCAGCCAGAGAATCTGTGGAGGGAGCTAAAGACCCTCCAACCTGAAAGAGTTGGAGCTTATCGTTAAAGATGAATAGGCAAAAATACCTGTGGAGACATGCAAAAAGCTGGTCAACAATTATAGGAAGCGTTTGATTGTTGTAATAGCCAATAAAGGCTATTCTATTGATTATTGAGAAGGGTATGAATAATTTTGGACATGCCACTTTTTGTTCAAATGTAAATAAAAGATTAGTAATAATTTTTTTTCTCCACAATGATGGCAGATGCTTACTAAATGTAAACGTGTTATTAGAAATAGCTTATTTAGTACATGTTTTTTTTTTAATAATTTTAACAAATTCAATTTTCATAAACACTTTAAGATACTGCAAGGTGTATGCAACCTTCACACCACAAATGCATTCAATTAAATTGAATGATGAACAAAATGTTCTTTTTTGTGTAACTTGTTCCACATTGTGACATTTCACATTTTGAAATTTTGTTCAGGTTACATCATGTTTCAAAAACAGAAGCCGTAGTTACGTTCCTGTTTTTATCAGTTTACATATGCTTTTTAAATTTGATTAAGTATTTAAGGTTTGTGTGCAAACACACAATTATATTCATAAAAACACACACACAGCATGACTGCAATCAGCGCCAGATATACCTGTAGAAGTACTAACAACTCAGCTGTTCACTTGCACCTGTTGATCGGTCTCTGTAATTACTGTTCTTCTGTGTCCAAGTTCATTGTTTCATCATTTTGAGTCCCTCATTAGAGAGAAGAGGGTAATTTCTCTTCAGCCCATGCAGCCACACACGCACACACGCGCATGTACACAGCTGCCAAACAGGCAATTTAGGAGGCAGGAGGCAGGAAATTACCGACAGAACTCATCAGCGTGTGCCATTGTGTGGTACTGGCGACTCCTCACACCTTGTAACACCGAAGTCCACACAAATTCTCGGAAAAAGAGAGAAACAGAGACACATTTGAAACCTGCTGCACTACCTCTCCCAGTTATCAAAACACACTTAGTCCACCTCCATTTTCTGTACTCGGGTCAGATGCCTCGGTATTCGCTAACTGGGTCAATCTGTATGCTGCATGGGAGCGATTCTTTCCCCACTATTCCTTCAGATAGCAAATTTCCTTGGGACCCCCATCCTGAGGTTCACTAGCTCATGTCATGCGCATATCCACCTTTGGGCTGCCATCAGCACAGCATGTGCCTCACGCAGTTTCATTCAACACCTGCTAGAGGTGGGCGATATGACCAAAATCTTATTTCACGATATACACTGTTAAAATTTTGGAATCTTTATGATTTTTGACATTTTTCTTAAAAAACAAGCCTTTCGAAGGGTAATATTATGAAATATTATTAGACTAATGTATATTATATTAATGTATTGTAAAATATTTTTAATTTATTCCTAAGATGGCAAAGGTGGTTTTTAGCAGTCATAACTAACATAACAGTCTTCAGTGTCACATGATCCTTCAGAAATCATTCTAATATGCTGATCTGATGCTCAAGAAACATGTCTTATTATTAGCAATGTTAAAAAGAGTATATTCTGCTTGAATATGTTTTGTGGAAGCTGTGGTACACTACCATTCAAATGTTTAGGGTAAGTAAGGATTTTTAAAAGAAATTAATACTTTATTTCAGGAAGGACGCATTAGATTAATCAAACATGACAGTATTTTTTAATAATGTTTTTTTATATATATATAATGTTATAGTTTTATAATGTTACAAAAGTCTTCTATTTCAAAGAAATGCTGTTACATTTACAGTATAAGACATACTTTTTTTAAGAAGCAGGTACATTAGGCTGCTGTCACTTTAAGACCTAATGCATGGATCCAATATACTGACACATTTCATTTAAAAAAAAAAAAAGGTTTTTGAGGAAAATATTCCAGATTTTTCTCCCTATAGTGGATTTTAATGGGGATCAGCGGGTGGAAGGTCCAAATTGTAGTTTTATTGCAGCTTCAAAGGGCTCTACACGATCCCAGCCAAGGAATAAGGGTCGTATGTAGCGAAAAGCTATGTTATTTTCTACAAAAAAAATAAAAATAAATAAAAATAAAATAATAATAATAATAATAATAATAAAAAAATAAATAAAAAAATTAACCACAATTGCTCATCTTGCACTAGCTGGACTTCACACATTACGTAATCAAGTTGGAAAGGTCAAGCGTGACGTAGGCGGAAGTACCAACCCTACGTTAATTGTTTACAAAGCATACGATTGTTTCACTAAACTTATTCCTCGGCTGGGATCGTGTAGAGACCTTTAAAAGCTGCATTTAAATTGCAGTTTGGACCTTTAACTCATTGGCTCCTATTGAAGCCCACTATATGGAGAAAAATCCTGGATTATTTTTCTGAAAACCCTTAATTTATTTTCGACTGAAAAAAGAAAAAACATGAACATCTTGGATGACATGGGGGTAAGACTAAGCATTAAGTAGTTTAAACTAGTACCTGCTTGCACAGTGCAAATATATATTCCGTAAAATAAACAATATAGCAAAATCTCTATTGACAGACATCATTGGCACAATATACTACAGCATCGTACCATCAGACACAAACCAGAGTCTGTCAACAACAATTCCAACACTATTGTCTACAAATCACATAATGTTTGTTATAGTAATGATAAACACTACATTTAATTGAACAACAAATTAACCAATTACATCTGTTCAAATGAATAAATAGGCTTCCTCAGTTAAATCTTGGTTTCTCCTTACTTTCTCTCTCATTTTCTTAAACATCTTATGGAGTTTGTCCTTGCTACTACGACATTTGGCTTGCTCACTGGGGAGTTTGTAAGGCACTATTCTCTGTAAAGCTGCTTTGGAACAGTATGTAAATTGATTTGGAATAGAGGACAGAAGGAGAAAGGCCTGGATGGCAGCAGTGAAACTGGCAATATAGTTAGAGGCAACGTTAAAGACAGCAAGTGAGTGGAAAAGAAAGGGGCATGGGGTTGTTGGAGAACACGAGCAGCTGGCTGATAGTTGTTGAGGACAGATGTCAGCAGATGAGACTGTAAGAGCAGATGCTCTCGAGAAAACAGCTATTTATCTTCACCTCCATCTTCTTTCTCTCCTCCATCTCAGTCTTTTCAGCCTCCCACTCATCCTCATCCCTCTCTTTTCCATTCTTATCACAGCTCTTCTGCGTGTAATGGATAGTTTGACATTTGAGCTGTTATTCATAATTACTCAGAGTTTAGCAGAGGCTTTTCATCTAAAACAGCTTACCGTGTGAGGGTGATCTCATCAGTAATTGTAGTCATTTACTAAGTATTTCTACATAATGTGTGCGTCTAGCCACACATATCGTATGTTTCAGTTTTTTGCATAAACACAGAAACAAATATTAAAGGATTAGTTCACTTCCAGAATAAAAAATTCCTGATAATTTATTCACCCCCATGTCATCCAAGATGTTCATGTCTTTCTTTCTTTAGTGGAAAGAAATTAAAGTTTTGGAGAAAACCATCCATTTGACTTTCTTTGCACATTCGTTTTGTAAACACTGGGTCGGTACTTCCACCTACATCACGCATGACCTTTCCACCATGACTAGGCATTATGTGAAGTCAAGCTAGTGCAAGACGAGCATTTGTGGTTAAAAAGTATATACTTTTTTTTTTTTTTTTTTTTTTTTAAATGACTGAACATTTCACAAGATAAGACCTTTGAAGCTGCATTGAAACTGCAGCTTGGACCTTCAACCCGTTGGCTCTAATAGAAAAATCCTGGAATGTTTTCCTCAAAAACCTAATTTATTTTTGACTGAAGAAAGACATGAACAGATGACATGGGGGAGAGTAAATGATCCGAAAATTTGTATTCTGGAAGTGAACTAATCCTTTAACATACAGTGGTGTGAAAAAGTGTTGGCCCCCTTCCTGATTTTTTTATTTTCTTGCATGTTTGTTGCACTTTAATGTTTCAGGTCATCAAACAAATGTAAATATTAATCAAAGATAACACAAGTAAACACAACATGCAGTTTTTGAATGAAGTTTTTTATTATGAAGGGAAAACAAAATCCAAACCCACATGGCCCTGTGTAAAAAAGTGTTTGCCCCTAAACTTAATAACTGGTTGGGCGACCCTTAGCAGCAGCAACTGCAATCAAGCATTTGCAATAACTTGCAGTGAGTCTGTTACAGCGCTGTGCAGGAATTTTGTCCCAGTCATCTTGGCAGAATTCTTGTAATTTAGCCACATTGGAGGGTTTTCGAGCATGAACCGCCTTTTAAAGGTCATGCCACAGCATCTCAATAGGATTCAGGTCAGGACTTTGATTAGGCTACTCCATAGTCTTCATTTTGTTTTTCTTCAGCCATTCAGAGGTGGATTTGCTGGTGTGTTTTGGATCATTGTCCTGCAGCAGAACCCAATTTGGCTTCAGCTTGAGGTCACGAACAGATGGCCGGACATTGTCCTTCAGGATTTTTTGGTAGAGAGCAGAATTCATGGTTCCATTTATCACAGTAAGTCACACAATGGGACATACACCTTCCAAAAAGTTCAACTTTTGTCTCGTCAGTCCACAGAGTATTTTCCCAAAAGTCATCAAGATGTTTTCTGGCAAAACTGAGACGAGCCTTTATGTTCTTTTTGCTCAGCAGTGGTTTTTCATCTTGGAACTGCCATGCAGGCCATTTTTGCCCAGTCTCTTTCTTATGGTGGAGTCATGAAAACTGACCTTAACTGAGGCAAGAGAGGCCTGCAGTTCTTTAGATGTTGTTGTGGGGTCTTTTGTGACCTCTTGGATGAGTCGTCGCTGCTCTTTTGGGGTAATTTAGGTCGGCCGGCCCCTCCTGGGAAGGTTCACCACTGTTCCATGTTTTTGCCATTTGTGGATAATGGCTCTCACTGTGGTTCGCTGAAGTCCCAAAGCTTTAGAAATGGATTTATAACCTTTTCCAGACTGATAGATCCCAATTACTTTTTTTTCTCATTTGTTCCTGAATTTCTTTGGATCTCAACATGATGTGTAGCTTTTGAGGATCTTTTGGTCTACTTCACTTTGTCAGGCAGGTCCTATTTAAGTGAACAGGTGTGGCAGTAATCAGGACTGGGTGTGGCTAGAGAAACTGAACCCTGAACACTTTTTTCACACAGGGCCATGTGGGTTTCGATTTTGTTTTCCCTTCATAAAAAAAACATTTCATTTAAAAACTGCATGTTGTGTATACTTGTGTTATCTTTGATTAATATTTTAATTTGTTTGATGATCTGAAACATTAAAGTGTGACAAACATGCAAAAAAAAAAAAAAAAATCAGGAAGGGGGCCAACACTTTTCACACCACATCTAAAACATGAGCACCTACGAGTATTTACAAACATAATGTAGCCTATCATAAAAAAGTGCCTTCAAAAATCTCAGTATACAGTACATTTTTGTTTATGCTTGAAATCAAATAATCTACCATAAAATTCCAGTTATTACAGTCATATTGAATGTGTTTCGAGATAATTCATGTCTCTTCATTATTATTATAAAGATCATTCCAAAACAATTGTGATAATCTAAGACTCTTGTTACAATGATTTCAGAAGAATTATAAACATCCAATCCACTACTTTTCAATCTCATCCATTCCCATCTCTCCTCTTCAATTTCCCTTCATTCACCTCTCCCTCTTTACCCGTTCACCTCTCTCCATCTTCATATACACTCTATTACTTTCTCTCTCCTCTTTCTCTTGCCTCCACCTCTGGGTCCCCCTCACTCATTCATTCCCTCCATTGGTCTGTCTCCATCTATTCTTTTCCCTCTGCTTCTCCCTCTGTCTCTCCCTCCATCAATCCATTCTCTGGACATGTAGTTAAGCAGCCAAGGCCTATTGCACTCTGAGAGAGAATGGATGGACTCGCCTGGGTATACATTAACCGACCCTGTTATTAGATCTCCGTCCATTGAATGGTGTTGGTTGGTGTCCCATTTCGAAGGGTCTCCCCTCATTAGAGTTATTTCCAGAAAGACCTCCAATGGACTAGCCAAATAGCTTTCCCAGCTCATTAGGGCCATGGCCAATCACGTAGAGTCAGTTCAGAAAGGACAGCATGACATGCTGGATTTTTTCCGCTCTTAAAAAATAAAATAAAATAAATAAATAAAAGTATGCTTGACATACTCTCTTTGGCTTGGACAGGCCTGTTGTGGTAAAAATAAATAAATAAATAAGATACACCAAAGAAAGAAACAGGCGAGTAGTTAATGAGTATCTAGAGAAAGGGAAAACCTTTAAAGATACTAATATGTACTATTTAGAGGTAAATGGTGCAAAGAAGCACCTTTTAGCTTTGTATCTTCTTTTCAATGCCTTAGCAAACACCAGTGATCAGGACTAGGACAAACCGTATATAAATTATTTAACCAATGATGAATATTCTTCCAGACTCTAAAAAATTGCAGGGTGAATTATTTTCTTTCCATAGTCACAACATCCAGCTTGTAGAAGGTATCCTTTTCATTCAATATGCTGCTAATGGCACATCCAATATTAATATACTCAATATATATTACAGTAATACAATTCATACAACGCTTTTTATAAATAGTGTGCCAATCTTTTCACTTTGAAAACCTAGAGGTTTTGAATTAAAGGTTTGAACAGTCTGAATACTGTTACTCATCCAGGCAGAAATGTGACTCAGTAGTTTCCATCCTTATTTTAATTTATTATTAAATGTGCTTTTCATATCTAATTCAATTTTAATTCACCTGGCTGCTGCCCATGGCATGTGTGTATCTTGCTAAAAAAAATAAAAATAATTTATATTTCTTCCACTCATTGAGTTCTATGTCAAAGCAAAAAATGGGGCAGGACGGCTGCTGATTGATAAGTCATCACACACACTATATTCCTGATGGATTTCGGCATGGATACTCAGCCTCCAGAACTTTCTGAAACTGTGCAGTTTGTTGCCAGGATACGTGAGCTCCTGGAGTGTTTGTATTCTGAGCAGGTGCTCAATAGCTGACAATATATGTGCGTGAGTGTGTATGTATGTGAGTGTGAAAAACAAGACTGAGTTGAAGATGTTACCCCCTGTTGTTAAATCAAGAGCTCAATAAGTCCTGATGGCTGAGAAAACCACATTGTTTATTTAAAGTCAGCAGCCTTAGACATTAGCATTCACAATGCTGGCCGCTCCAGTTTCTTATCTTATGTACCTCTGATTGGATATCAAGTCAATCTATTATATTAGATTGTAACAGATTAAAACTCAACTGCTACTTTTACCAATATAACATCTTAAACATAAGTGCACAGTGGAAAGCTTGTTATCTATGACCCTCATGCGGGGGATCTTTGTCACATTAGGTTAAATGCCCCATTAGAAAAAAAAATTCCAGTTATGATTAAGGTCTGACAATTATCCTCAAATCACTGTGCTTTTTCAAGCAGCATGAATCAACTTAGAGCTCCAGGTACCATATAACAGGTGCTAAAATTTCAGGTTTATCAGTTACACAGAGTGTAATATTAAAATGTCTATAGGGAACGATATCAGAAATTAAGAGACTTTTTTTTCACACTGCAAGTGATTTGTTCAGACTATTCATGCCTTTCTTCAGTCGAAAATAAATTTAGAAATGAAGGTTTTTCAGAAAACATTCCAGGATTTTTCTCCATATCGTGGACTTCAATGGGGATCAGTGGGTTGAAGGTCCAAATTGCAGTTTCAAAGCAGCATCAAAGGGCTCTACACTATACCTGCTGAGGAATAAGGGTCTTATCACTTTTCCAGCGTGATTACGTAATGCGTGAAGTCGTAGAGCTAGTGCAAAAAAAAAAAAAAAAAAAAGTATATACAGTAATATACAGTTTTCTGGCAAATTAAAAGTGATAATGTCAATATATAATGGAATGTTTTTGAGTTAGGATTTTTTAATAACACAGCTATGTCAGAATTATTCAACCCCTATTCAACATTGCTGTTTTAAGACAGTTATTTTTATGGTAAGGAACAAAATTGTCTTAAAAAATTGTCTTTAGCCTTTACAAACTTATTAAAAATGGAATTAGCTTGGGGTGTAACACATAGTATACTCTTAGCCCATGCGTGTGCTGAAGATGAGTAGCAAATATGGTAAAGTCAACAGAGCTCACGCAAAATCAACAGAGAAGAAATAGTTTGCTATATTAAAAAGTCTAAAACTACATGAAGATTTCTAAGACATTACAAGTTCCTAAAGACACAGCTGGCAGCCGTATTCCTTAGATTAAAGTGTTGAACCAGAAAACCTTTGAGGCTGTTGAACAAAAAAGCACAATATCATAAAATGTTTGATCAGATCAACTGAGAAAAACTTGCAATGTACAGCCAAAGACTTGCAAGATGACCCGACGAAAGGACGAAAAATATTTCAATGCTGTGTACAAGAGGAACACTAGACAATTATGGCCTTCGTGTTGAGACATCTTGCCGAATACCACTCTTGACCAAGAAGAACAAAAAGGCTGCCTTGAACATGCCAAAATTCATTTGGATAGATCTGTGGAGTTCTGGAAGAATGTTTAATGGAGTGATGTGTCCAAACTGGAACTTTTTGGATGTATGGATCAGCAGTATGTCTGGTGCAAAAAAGACAAAGCTTATATGCAGAAGAACACCATCTCCATCATCAAACATGGAGGTGGGCCAGTCCTGTTGTGGGGTTGTTTTACTGTTGCAGGAAGTAGAAAACATGACCATACAAAGGATATCATTGATTTATTTAAGTATCAGACCATTTTGGCAAACATTGTGATGCCTTTTGTGCAATGTCTGAAGCTAATAATCAATGGACTTTCCTGCAGGACAATCATCCCAAAGTATACATTCAAATCTACTTACGCTTGGTTCAGGGATCAGTCATAGAATGTTTTTAAGTGGCCTTTTCAGTTTCCAGATGTAATTCACATTGAAAATACATGGTTGAATTTGAAGCAAGCAGTGGCAAAGTAAAAACCAAAGATTATCAGTGATCTGAAAGCTTTTTCAGGGGAGGAATAGCCCAAGATTGCAGCAGAAAGGTGACAGAAGCATCTAAGCACTTCCAGGCAGTGTTTATTGGTGGTTTTAAAGAATAAAAGATTCTACACCTAATTTACTTTCAGGGGTTGAATAATTTTGAACATAAATGTTTAGAGCCAATTCATTTTTTTTTTTCATTATTCATCAACTTACATTCTCAGAATTACTCAAATGTGTATTAATAGGCTTTCTTTAATAGTTTACTGATGCCTTTGTTGAATTGTTTTCACAAAATGTTGTTCTCTGCAGGAAAATGTCTTGCAGGTCAAAGGGGTTGAATAATTTTGATTGCAACTGTATAGTGAGCAACTAAGTTGCACCCTACCCATTATATAATGCACCTTTAGTCACCGTAGTCATATGTAAATTACAAAAAAAAAAAAGAGAAAAAAAAAAAGAAATTGTAATAATAATTAGGATTGTTGACCTCTGGCTAACTTATCATTTAATACTTTAATGGACAGTGGGACAAATGATTGCTTAAAACGGTTAAGTCTACACTGAGGAACTCTGAAATGCCTTCCCGAAGGTAATAGTTGGTACTCAGAGTGGAGGACATGAGTGGGATCTGAGACAATTTTTTGAGCCTGTCCAATAACAGTTTCTTCAAAAAGAGCCTGAAGTGTGGGATGCTGCTTAACTCCCATTATTTTCATGGCTCTAAGATTGCCAAACCAGGCTGAAATACCATATCGGAGAATGCTCTCGATTACAGTGTGGTAAAAGAGAAGCAACACCTTCTGGTTAACACCAAATACCCTCAACCTACAAATAAAATACAGTCGCTGTTGGACCCTAATACAGACATTTTCCACCTGAGCACTCCATGTCAATTTATTATCAATGTGAATGCCCAGATATTTATAAGAGTCTACCTGGGCTATAGTCTGACCACTGATGACCAACGGTAAGTGATCTCCAATGGATTTAGGGTCAAAAATCATCTCCACTGTTTTCTTTGTATTGATGCTAAGAAAATGTGTATCACACCACTGGACAAAATTCTGAACCTCATCTTTATAAATGGCAACATCTGATGTTCCAGATATGAGACCTAAAATAGCTGTGTCATCAGAAAACTTAATCATATAATTATTACCAGTACTGCATGTACATTGGTTAGTATATAATATGAACAGGACTGGAGAACTGACACACCCCTGTTGGGCGCCAGTGCTAATAGTCGTAGATTCAGACAACGTCCTATTCACCCTGACCTGCTGACTTTGATTGGTCAGAAATGAGTGGAGCCACTTAAAGGAGTAGTCCACTTTCAGAACAACAATTTACAGATAATTTACTCACCCCCCTGTCATCCAAGATATTTATGTCTTTTTTTCTTCAGTCGTCAAGAAATTATGTTTTATGAGATAAACATTTCTGGAAATTTCTCCACATAATTGACTTAAATGGTGCCCTGATTTTTGAATCTTCAAAATGCCGTTTAAATGCAGCTTCAAATGGCTGTAAACAATCCCAGCCGACGAAGAAGGGTCTTGTCTACCGAAACGTTCGGTCATTTTCTTCGAAAAATATATTTTTACATACCTTTTAAGCACTGAAACTCGTCCAGCACTAGGGCTTGTAGTGCGCTTTCCCGACTTTACGTACTGCGTCCACCGTGCTCTGCAACGCAGCGAATGCTTGAAGCAGTCCCATCACCTTACTCGCCGATTGTCTGTAACAGTGGAACAGATGTGGTCCAGTCGTGACAGCACTGAGATTCCTGCTCCGCTGGAAATGGCTGGCATTTTCCACACTTGCACCACCATCTTGTTTGAACGCAGTCTGCCTGAGGCTTGTGTCGCCGCCGTGGCTGTCGCAGTTTTCTCTCTCTGACAGAGTTCATCGTCTGAGTATTCCGGCTCAAAAAGGTAGGAAACAGTGAAAAACTCCATCTCATGTGCTCCTCCAGCTTCAAAGTTGTCCGACATCGTTGTACTTTATGTTGTACCTTGTTGCTAAAGAGTATTTGATTGCGTTGCACTTCTCTCTTCTCAAGTTCGCTTTGTAAACATTGGGTCTGTAGTTTCGCATACGTCACACGTGACCTTTCGACGTGAGTATGTAAAGTCGGGAACGTGCACTACAAGCCCTAGTGCTAGACGAGTTTCAGTGCTTAAAAGGTATATAAAAATATATTTTTCTAAGAAAATGACCGAACGTTTCGGTAGACAAGACCCTTCTTCGTCGGCTGGGATTGTTTACAGCCATTTGAAGCTGCATTTAAACTGCATTTAAACAGCATTTTGAAGATTAAAAAATCGGGGCACCATTTAAGTCCATTATATGGAGAAATTTCCAGAAATGTTTATCTCAAAAAACATAATTTCTTGACGGCTGAAGAATAAAAGACATAGACATCTTGGATGACAAGGGGGTGAGTAAATTATCTGTAAATTGTTGTTCTGAAAGTGAACTACTCCTTTAATAATAGAGGGATTGACGTTCATCCGCTGCATTGTTTTCAAAAAATATGAGGCTGTAAGGTGTTAAAGGCTGAACTAAAATCTACAAACAACAGTCTAGCATATACCATAGGATTCTCAAGATGTTTAGTCACTAGGTGCACTAAACTGTTGATTGCATCATCAGTGCCTCTTTGATGTTTATAGGCAAACTGATAAGGATCCAGCTGTGAACCTTCAGTTACTAATTGTCAAACTTCAGTTATTAATTGGCTCATAATGAGCTTTTCCATGCAATTCATTACAACAGAAGTCAAGGCAATAGGTCTAAAATCATTATTCTCCTGTGGACAAGATTTTTTAGGAACAGGAGTGATGATTGCCTTCTTCCATAAAGCTGGTACAGTGTGAGAGTATAAGGACCTCTGGAAAATAGGGCACCAAACTGATGTCAGTTCATCTGCGCAAGTTCTTAATAAAAAAGGAGAAATGCCATCTGGACCTGTGGCCTTAGTTACATTAACTTGCTTAAAAACCTTGTTGATGGATTTAAGGTCAGTCTCCGACCAATCAGCATCATCAATAACCATACTATCTAGCATCATATTACATTCAGCAGAGAAATCATTATTGTCAAAATATAAAAATAGTTCAACTCATTTGCTTTAGCCAGTTCATCTGTAGCATGCAAAGACTTCTCCGTTAGTTTCATATTAGTTGCTATTTTCATAGAGTCCCATAGTTTTTTAGAGTTCATAGCTTGAAAGTTTTTCTCTATCAGCCCCCCGTGATGTTCTTTTGCCTCTTTTAGCCTCTGGTTTAACTCCTTTTGTACAGTATTAAGTTGTAAGTGATCCTTGTTCTTAAATGCTTGATGTTTCCTTTTAATACAGTCCTTCAGTTCCTTTGTAACAAAGGGTTTATTGTTAGGGTAGACTTTGACTTTCTTTTTAGGAATCACAATATCAACACAGTATTTGGTGTAATCTGTAATGACTTCTGTGGCATTGTCCAGACTTGATTCCCTAGAGAATAGATCCCAGTCTGTGCATACAAAACAACTTTTCAGCATTTCTATGCTCTCTTCTGACCATACATTAATAGATTTAACCAGGGGTTTAGAGCTCTTGAGGGCAGTCTTGTAGGTAGGGATTAAATGAACAGTATTGTGATCAGAATTAGACAGGGGTGGTTTAGCTATGGCTGTATAAGCATGTTTTAAATTACCATAGCATTTATCTAATATCCGATTTTTCCTGGTGTAACAGTTAATATACTGTTCAAAACCCGGCAGAGCAGTATTTAATTAAGTCACAGTGATTGAAGTCTCCCAAAATAAAAATAGGGGCATTTGGGGTACGTTGTAATTGTTCATGAACACAGTCTGCCACCTGTGTCGCAGCCCGTAAAGCGTTGCCGTTGGGGGGTACGTAAACCGAACAGATAAGAATGTTACCAAACTCTCGGGGTAAGTAGAATGGCATGAGACTTACACATAACAGTTCTACATCAGAGCTGCAGATTTTCTCCTGAACTGTGTGCTGTCTGCACCACTTTTTATTTACATACAAGCAAAGACCACCCCCTTTATTTTTTCCTGACAGCACACTCCTATCGGAGCGAATGTGTGAAAACCCCTCTATTTCAATTAGACCGTCAGGGACCTCTGAATGTAACCAAGTCTCAGTAAAAAGCATAAAACAAGACTCACGGTACTCGAAACATCCTCTTGTTAAAATTCAAAGTTCATCCATTTTATTCCTTAGCGACCTCGTGTTACTTAGAATCATGGATGGCAATGGGGGTCGACTGCCTCTCTTCCTTAACCACTGCCATACACCTCCTCGCCGGCCTCTTTTCCGCGGTTGCTGCAGACACCGAGTTCTCACACCCTCTGGCAAACTTTCGATAAACGATCGGGAAAGATCACCTACATCTCCCCATCCCCACTGGTCTTGCAGGTGGGGAGAAGTTCATACGGAAGTGCGAGTGCCATCGCCAGCAAAAAAAGCAGCAAGACATACGCCGCCATCCAGTCACTCTCCCGATCGTGCTAACCATACACAGAGCCAAACAACAACAACAAAAAATAAATAAAAAAAATCACAAACTGTTTTAAACAAACAAACGAACAAACAGCAGAACGACTGAGTGTGTCCGTGTCGCCCACAGAGCAGCGCCACCGAATGTGCAAATAAAAGAAACACAAAATAACTGTCTTGGGCTTCATGCAAGATCTCACCTCGTAGAGTTTCAAAGATCATGAGAATGAAAGGAATCAGCCCAGAACTACAAGGGGGGATCTTGTCAATTATCTCAAGGCAGCTGGGACCATATTCACCAAAAAAAAACAATTGGTAACACACTACGCCATGAAGGACTTAAATCCTGCAGCGCCCGCAAGGTCCCCCTGCTCAAGAAAGCACATGTACAGGCCCTGCAGTATGCCAATGAACATCTGAATGATTCAGAGGAGAACTGGGTGAAAGTGTTGTGGTCAGATGAGACCAAAATCGAGCTCTTGGCATCAACTCAACTCACCGTGTTTGGAGGAGGAGGAATGCTGCCTATGACCCCAAGAACACCATCCCCACCGTCAAACATGGAGGTGGAAACATTATGCTTTGGGGGTGTTTTTCTGCTAATGGGACAGGACAATTGCACTGCATCAAAGGGACGATGGACCGTGGGCCATGTACCGTCAAATCTTGGGTGAGAACCTTTTTCCCTCAGGGTATTGAAAATGGGTCATGGATGGGTATTCCAACATGACAATGACCCAAAACACACAGCCAAGGCAACAAAGGGATTAAGGTCCTGGAGTGGCCTAGCCAGTCTCCAGACCTTAATTTCATAAAAATCTGTGGAGGGAGCTGAAGGTTCGAGTTGCCGAACGTCAGCCTCGAAACTTTATGACGTGGAGAGAATCTGCAAAATCCCTTCTGACATGTGTGCAAACCTAGTGGCCAACTACAAGAAACATCTGACCTCTGTGATTGCCAGCAAGCATTTTGCCACCAAGTACTAAGTCATGTTTTGCGAAGGGGTCAAATACTTTTTTCACTTATTAAAATACAAATCAATTTATAACTTTTTAAAATATGTTTTTTTTTTCTGGATTGTTTTGTTGTTATTCTGTCTTTCACTGTTAAAATAAACCAATCATTAAAATTATAGATTGATCTTTTCTTTGTCAGTGGGCAAACATACAAAATCAGCAAGGGATCAATAATTTTTTCCCCATTGTATATACTTTTGTTTGCACTAGCTCTACGACTTCAGTACGACGTCCGTAACCTTCCCATTCCCCTAAGTACTGAATTCCTCGTCCCCTCTGCCTCGAGTCCAGAATGTGACGAACCGAGTAAGTTCCCCATCTACGAGACGCAGTGGTGGGGGAACTGGGGCCGGCGGATTAATGGGAGAATGAAAAACAGGTTTAATTTTGGAAACGTGAAAGACGGGGTGAATTCTCCTTTACGCCAGAGGGAGTTTGAGGCGGACCGTCACTGGATTAATGATTTTAGTGACAGTAAAAGGGCCTACGAATTTGGGTGCTAGTTTATTACAAACGGAGCGGAGAGGAATGTTACTAGAGGAAAGCCACACTTTTTGACCAACGACGTAGACGGGTGGCTTAGACCGGTGGCGATCGGCCTGCGCCTTGGTGCGAATCCCCACCCGGAGAAGAGTCTCTCTGGCTCTCCTCCAGGTGCAATGGCACCTGTGGACAAAGGCGTGGGCGGAGGGGACCGCGACTTCAGAATTCAGACTGGGAAAAATTGGTGGCTGGTAACCTAAACTACACTCAAATGGAGAGAGGCCCGTGGATGAGACTGGTAACAAGTTATGCGCGTACTCAACCCATGAGAGCTGTTGGCTCCAGGAGGACGGATTCTGAGAGACTAAACACAGCAACACTCTCTCGAGATCCTGGTTAGCCCTTTCAGTCTGCCCGTTGCTCTGAGGATGGAAACCAGAGGATAGACTAACACTCGCCCCCAGAAGAGGGCAAAACTCCCTCCAAAACCTGGAGGTGAATTGGGGACCCCTGTCAGAAACCACGTCTATCGGGAGGCCATGAATGCGAAAGACGTGATCAACGACAGTAACCGCTGTCTCCTTGGCAGAAAGTAATTTAGGCAAGGGGATAAAATGAGCCACCTTCGAGAACCGGTCCACCACGGTCAAAACAACCGTGTTACCCTGGGAGGGTGGGAGACCAGAGACGAAATCAAGCGCGATGTGGGACCAGGGTCTCGAAGGGACTGACAGCGGCTGTAGTAACCCCTCTGGGGGTCGATTAGAAGTCTTAGCACGCACAAACTGAACAGGCCAAAACAAAATCTCGGGTGTCGCGGGCCATGGAAGGCCACCAGAACCGTTGTTCAATGAGAAACTTAGTGCGATTAATTCCTGGATGACAAGCCACATTGGAACAGTGAGACGACTGAATAACGTCGGACCGTAAATTCTCCGGGACAAATAACGGACTCGGTGGGCATCCGGACGGGGGCGTTACCCCTTCTAAGGCTGCGCGAACCTTAGCTTCCACCTCCCAAGTGAGAGTGGCAATAACACACTTCTCAGGAATGATGCGCTCGGGAGTGGAAGGGTGTTCCGAATGATCAAAAACACGAGATAACGCATCGGGCTTGGTGTTCTTAGACCCCGGATGGTAAGAGATGGCGAAATCAAGACGGCCGAAAAAAAGAGCCCACCGAACCTACCTGATGTACTCAAGGTTCTTATGATCGGTCCAGACGATAAAAGGTACCCCCGAACCCTCTAACCAGTGACGCCACTCCTCCAACACTAACTTGACTGCCAACAGCTCTCTGTTACCAATGTCATAGTTACGTTCTGCTGCCGACATGCGATGAGAAAAAAAAAACACGCAAGGGTGCATCTTGTCGTCTGAGGAAGCGCGCTGGGAAAGAACCGCACCTACCCCCACCTCTGACGCGTAAACCTCCACCACAAACTGGCGTGTGGGATCAGGGGCAACAAGGATGGGAGCCGAAACGAAGCGGCTTTTGAGGTTGGTGAATGCAGCGTTAGCTGCATCGGACCACCTGAACGTCGTTTTGGAGGAGGTTAAGGCGGTCAGAGGAGCGGCTAGTTGGCAAACCCCAAAAACCTCTGCAGAGCCTTGCGGGAATCAGGGGTTGGCCAATCCACCACAGCCTTAACCTTGTCGGGATCCATGCGTATTCCCTCGGACGAAATGATGAACCCCAGAAATGGGATGGACTGTGCATGAAAAGCGCATTTCTCCGCCTTGACAAAAAGCCCATTCTCTAGCAGCCTCTGGAGCACTCGCCTGACGTGTTGAACGTGTTCCTGGAGAGAAGAAGAAAAAATCAATATGTCGTCCAGGTAGACATATATGAACTGATCGACCATATCTCTCAGCACGTCATTGACGAGAGCCTGAAAAACCGCGGGCGAGTTGGACAAACCGAAGGGCATGACCAAGTATTCAAAGTGCCCCCTGGGGGTGTTAAACGCGGTTTTCCACTCATCCCCCTCTCTAATACGGACCAGATGGTAGGCATTGCGCAAATCCAATTTGGAAAAGACGGATGCTCCCTGCAACCTCTCGAATGCTGAAGACATCAACGGCAAAGGATAAGTATTCTTTACCGTGATGTTGTTCAGCCCTCGGGAGTCAATACAAGGTCGCAGAGAGCCATCCTTTTTGACAAAAAAAAAAAATCCTGCCCCAGCGGGAGAGGAGGAAGGACGGATGAGCCCAGCTGCCAGAGAATAAGAAATATATTTCTCCATGGCCTCCCTTTCAGGAGTAGAAGCGAATATAACTTGCCCTTGGGCGGAGACGTACCTGGCAATAACTCTATCGCACAGTCATAGGGACGGTGTGGAGGAAGAGAAGCAGCTCTGGACTTACTGAACACTTCCTTCAGGTCGAGGTACTCCTGGGGCACGTTTGACAGGTTCACCGGCTCATCCTGCAACAAAGAATGAGACACAGAAGGACAGGCAGACAAAAGACAGTTAGCAAAACAAGCCTTGCCCCAAGAGGAAACGGAATCATGGCCCCAATCCACCCTAGGATTATGGCGGACCAGCCAGGGGTGACCCAACACAACCGGAACCAGGGGAGAAGCGGTGAGGAGAAAGGTGAGTTCCTCCTTGTGGTTCCCGGATGTGATCATGGTAATGGGGTGAGTAGAATGAGTGATGCAGGGTAACGCTTGTCCATTCAAAGCATTAACGGAAATCTTGAGGTTGAGGAGCGTGATAGGAATGTGAAGTTTGTGAGCGAAATCCCAGTCCATAAAATTACCTTCCGCTTCGGAGTCCAGCAGTGCCTTGCAGGTGTGGTGCTCGGTTGTCCACTGTAGTCTCACCGGGAGGAGAGTCATCGAGGAGGGGTTACTCTGTGAGAGACGGCCCGACAGTAACCCTCTTCCTACTGTCAGACCTGGCCTTTTAACGGGCAGTTTGAAAGAAAATGTCCAGCAGCACCACAGTACAAACAGAGACCCTTAGATCTACGTCGTTCTCTCTCCTCCCGGGAGAGCCGAGCTCTGCCGTAGATCCGCCAGCACACTGGCCGCCTCACGACCCATGACGGCTCGGTCGATCACACGTCTCATCTCATCAGTTGGAACGAGGCACAGCACGGATGTTTATTTTCCCACACCGCCGTCCCCCACTGGGCGGCGCGTCCAGAGAGCAAAGTCAAAACAAGAGCCACTTTCGATTGTTCTGAAGCAAACGTGACAGGCTGAATTGAGAAATACATAGAACATTTAGTAAGGAATGCTCTACAAAGATTTGGCTCACCAGCGTAAACCTCCGGCGTGGGTAGACGAGGCCCTTGTTGAACGATGCGATTCTCAGGAATGGGAGGGGGAGGCGGTGGAGTGGAGGGCGCAGCGGGCGATCTGAGTTGTTGTAGTTGATTGGTGAGCTCGGACACCTGCACTACCAAAGCTTGCACGGCCCGACCAGTAGCCAGCATCTGTTCATCCTGTCGATCCATACGAGTGTTATTTGCAGCCAGAATGTCCTGAAGCGTGGGCGCATTCGCTGAATCCATAATGGTCAGATCATTCTGTCAGGAAAAAGAGTCCGGATTCAATAGCGAAATGCAATATAACAGTTTATTTAAAGCAGACAGGTAAATGATGATAGTGGGTCAGAGAACTGGTCGAGCCGCTGATGGTGGAAGCCGGTAGCACAGGAACCAGTGGACAACCAGGTGCAGAGGCCAGGAAGCAGGAAGGACGAGGGACCATAAAGCCGGAATCCAGATGAGGCGAAACCGGAGGGAAGAACATAGGAGACAGCCACAGCGAGCAACAACACCAAAATGATCTGACAACAGGGGACAAACAGAGCCGATCTTAAATAGCAGTGCTGATGAGCCGCAGCAGAACCTGATCAGCTCATCAGCGACAGCCAGCCACACCCACGCTCACACATACACCAACAAACACACATGCTCCCAACACACACACAAAAAATGAGTAAGTGAACCCATAAACCGTGACAGTAGGTTCTTCGTCTGGGTACTTCAGTTCAAAAAGGTAGGATAGGGCGAAAAACTAATTTTTTCAGGTCTCTCTTTCTTCAGTTTAAAAGAAACATTCAAGGTTTTTTTTTCCATATAATGGACTTCAATGGGGATCAGCGGGTTGAAGGTCCAAACTGCAGTTTCAGTACAGCTTCAAAGGGCTCTACATGATCCCATCTGAGGATTAAGGGTCTTATCTAGCAAAATGGTCAGTCATTTTATAAAAAAAAAAAAAATGTATATACTTTTTAAACACAAATCCTCATTTTGCATAGTAATGTTGGAAAGATCACGAGTGACATAGGCGGAAGTAATGCGATCATGCAAAAAAATTCAAACACCCTTTACAAAATATAGATAAAACAGAAAAAAATTAGTTTCTTTTCGACTGAAGAAAGAAAGACCTGAACATCTTGGATGACATGGGGTGAGCAAATTATAAAGAAATTTTAATTCTGAAGTGAACTAATCCTTTAAGACATAAAAAGGCAGTTGGTGAGTAATACAACTTTCAGACTGTATTGACAAACATGTTAACTGTTAAATTTAGCATGGCAAAAATAGACAGCCCTTACAAGTAATCTACATGCAATGTATCTGGTTGCCATGACAGTCTCATGCACCTGCTGCTGCTCTATGTAGTCTTAATAAATCACCTCAATTCTGACACTTTACTGTAAACTATTTTTACCACAGCTCCACTTAAGACAGGTTTTACTTACACCACCTGAAGGGTTTTTTGCTTCATTTCCAAAGACTTACATTTTTTATTAATAATATGCATTGCTAGGACTTTAATTTGGACAACTTTAAAGATGATTTTCTCAATATTTTTCTTTGCATCCTCAGATTCCAGATTTTCAATTAGATATATTTTGGCCAAATATTGTTCTATCCTAACAAACCATACATCAATGGAAAGCGTATTTATTCAGATGATGTATAAATCTCAATTAAAAAAAAAAAAAAAAAAACCTTATGACTGGTTTTGTGGCCCAGGGTCACATTAATTTAAGTCTACCATATATCAAAGTCACAGCAATGCTCAGTATGCAATACTGTTCACTAAGGTATATCAAATAATTACTCTCTCAAGTGCTTTCAGCGTTTTACTAGTACAACAAAATATGCCAATATAATTACTCAACAGCACCACTGAAGAGCTTACAGCAGTCATCACACATTATGTCATCAAACCTGAAGCGTTGTACAAGCTCAGCCTCATTTTGGGCTCACTCTTTGAGAAACGGTCATGCCAACGTTTTGTTGAGTGTCAAATCATTCACGCTGCTCATGCACAGGCAGCTCAGTCAAGCATGTAGTATTCTCTTTAAAGCATCGGGCCTGACACATTCACACAGTTTAGTAATGCTACAGAAGATGAAGGTATTTTATATATTGATTGACAACACAGCAAGTACAAGACTGTGTGCATTACCAGAGACAGATCACATGCAGACTGCTGTAGTGAACAACGGTCGAAATGGCATTCCAAGGATCAGTTTATGGCAGGCCCCCTTCCCTATCTGCCAGGGTGGAGGGAGATGTGCCACACTGTGATTGGATCTTGGTTGAGGAACATAAACAAATGTTCAGAAACATCAGATAAGATGCCAAGACAACTACCAGACACCAGACACCAGACACGGATTGACCCTCTCCAATCCTAAGGTTTGGGAATGACTGCCATAAAAATTCCTTCAGGATGCAACAGCAGTGGCCGAAACAAAGAAGGCCACAAAGATCCATCCAAATCCATTCATACATATGTTTTGGGACCTTAAATTGATGTAAACTGCAACAGATTCACTTCACCCTTTGATAAAGTACAGTGTATGTTGATGGCCATGGACTGTTAACCTAACAGTTCACAGAAGCAGGCGTATTAACATATTATGATATGAATAAGTGATTGTTCAACAGTTTTCTATCATGTTTGGACTCTTTTTGCTCCTCATAATGTGGGTAACAATTTGAAAGAGGTTTGGTAAAGAAATGTTGCATTGGGTAAATTGTAAAAGACACTGTCTAACTTTGTACTCTACTATATGCAAATGAGTTCCACACTAGGGCGGGTAACACCATGGCCACCTCAGACACAAGTGGCCAATCACATTCCTGGAATGGAGAGGCGCTAGATTCCAATCTCCTCCTCATCAAAAAGAGATAAAGGTAGCCTCCAAAAGACACTCCTTGTACTGCGTCTAAGTCCCGTAAGGGAAGAGACATTAACAGCTACACCGTTCTGAGTCTGAACCCCGCAAGGTTAAGACATTAGCAGATACAAGGTCCTGAGTTTCTGGCCTGACGAGGAAAGAGACTTCAAGACAGCTAAGGATCCACTCAGCTCTTGAGTAAACCTTCTATACTGAATTCGGCTGCCCTTCAGTTGCAAAAGACCCAGCAGTGACGGACCCCGTCTGACTCCTGCCACTCCGAAAGCAGCGCAGCCCAGTCCGCAAAGGACCTCCACATTGGCAGACACTGCCTTGAACACACGGATCCTCAACGACGCAGCCCTGCTGCAAAGGACCCTGTGAGAATCCATCTGACCCAGCTGCCCGGTCCACGCCCTAAGGACCCTCTTTGGCACAACAGAAGTCAAGCATCCTCCAGGTCAGCGCCTCGACGGCTACCGGAACGCAACTCTGTGCCCTCCCCACTATATGCAAACCGCATCACCAGTGGAAGACGTCTCTGCCGCCGGACTGATCACCCGACCAAGTGGAACGTAACTATAAACTTACCAAACCTCTTTCCTAAAGACCTTGGCTTAGTTTATACCTGCAGCCTATGTTTTCTAACCTGTTTAGATAACATTTACTTGTGGTCAGCATTACAAATGATAGCTATATTGTTTGTTCCAAGATAAATACGCAGTTATTTATCATTAAACCTACCAGAGCCATTAAGTGGGTTTCCCATAGACAACATTACCATAGAAATCTCTTTTATTGCTACTTTCAGCTCAACAGCATTGCATTCTGCCATTCTGCGTTCATTCCATTTTGTTAGTTTCTACACTTTATTTGGTATCTTCTTTCACATTTAGTTGCCTATTATCTATTAGCAGTGTGTATTCATTTATTGGTTTATCACTAGTGTTGTATTTACTCTTGCATATCTATTGTTAATAAATTTCATTAATTTTATTACAATTGTGTTTTCATTGTGTTGATGATTCAAGGCTCTACTAGCTAGCTAAACCACCAAACTTTCAGATAAATCAGTTGACCAACTCCTTCCAGGGTGCAAGTCTCAATTTATTGACCTATTGCCAAATTAACAGTCTTTGACTGATACACTGAACCCAGCGAGGTGGGAATTGGTCATCTGATAGACTCACAAATGCACCTTGAGTGACGTGTGACCCAAAATCACAGCATCATTGGTGACGTGAGCCCCGTTTACTACATTAATTGGCGTCCCTGGGTGGGCTAGCTAAGATTGAAACGAGCCAGTTGATTTATCAACACAAAAGAATTGACTTAAAGATTTCAAGAGTAATTACTTTAACAGGAAACTAGGTTCCTCAGTTTGGTCAGTTACTATTTGTAAAAGCAGGTGGTTCCTCCCAAGCCTGATTCATAGTTTCCTTACTCAGCTTTGTGGTACTATTTGTGAATAGGATTTGTTGCAGTTGAATTGTTTGCAGTAATAAGAGTTGTGGTTAAGTTTTGGACCATTTTACAGTGGCATAGATCTGGTAAAAGTTTCCTCACTCAGGAAGCTCTACTGTTAGAAGAAGTTGTAATTTTAGATTATAGCTAATTGATTCTAAATTATAACCAAGGGTTGCTATACCTTGTAAGTCTATCAAGTGAGTCCTGGTGAAACTTAGATGAGTGTCAGATAAGGGTAATTACCTCTGACAACTCGTAGCCAAGTGCTAAAGCTTTATCACTAGTCAGTGTGTCACTTGCATTGTCTCAGTGATTCCAACTAATAACACTTTTGTGGCAAGCGTTAGAACAGATTAGTCGCTAAGTGTAGTAGAATATCTGTTTTTAAAATGGCTGAATTAACCCTGCCTGAAAAGCTGGTCGTAGACCTGACCAGTGCTGTGAATCCAGGGTACATAGAAACGCTTAAGGGCTTAACCTATGAAGAAATCAGTCTCAAGACAGCACAGCTAACAGCTGAAGCTGCGGGCCAGGCCTTAAAGGGCCCCACGCTAGCCAAACTCCTCTCAAGTCTAGCACTAAATTGGGCTGCTCAGTTAACCCAAGCTATAGACAGAGTATCCCTTGCCAACGAACAGGTAAGAGACAGGGATATGAGAATCCAGGAGCTAAAGAGTGAGCTGGCTGATCTGCGCCAGGCAAACGACCATTTGAAGGTCGAAACTGTTAGGCTATCTGCAGAGAAAGAAGACTTGCAGTGTATCACTGACAGCCAAGAAGCAGAAATTAAAAGGTTAAAAGATAAAAATCTAGACCTAGAAACTGAGTGTGAGCAACTCAAAATTGACAATTCAAGTCCAGGCACCATACCTGGTGGCCAGGATGTAGCCGCTCTGCGAACAGAACTGGCTCAGGCTCAGTATGATTTGTCAGCACAGGCAGACAAACTAAGGCTATTGAGTAGGAATGAAAAACAGGTTAAAGATGAATTAACGTCAGCCTTGTCTGAAATCTCTGGTCTAAAAATGGACTTAGGCAGAGAGCACAAACTTTACATTGATGCTTGTAAACAGTCTGAGTTGTTTAAACAACATCTGTACAGTTCAGAACAGACCCAAGTCCAACTCAGGGAGGACTTAGATAGAGCAGATGATAAGTTGCTAGAAGTCCAACACAAGCACGATAGAATGGCTACCAGAGCCAGAGAGTGGGCAGATAAAGCTGTTGTTGCAGAGCAGAGGCTAGAGGAAATAGAGAAAAGGATGGAGCAGTTAGACATAAGTAGGGACACGCCCCTTGAACCTGAATCACCTAGTGTGCGCTTCAGCTCATTTGGCTCAGCAGTAAAAGACCCCCTACTGGGTAGCCCCTCACAGCAACAGCGTTATCAGTCCCATAGTAATGCTGCAGCACCGGGTGACCTAACCGTCTCCACTCCCAGCCATTCTCATGGAACAGACGCTGAGTCCCCAGCGTGGGGAAAGACTAGTCGCCCCATTCCTGATTTTCCCAGCCCAGCACTATCCAAGGATAGCCGACTGCGGCAGCTTAGGGAATTAGCACGTGACATTGAAGTGTTTAATCCTGATACTCCCGGAAGCAATATAGAGTTGTACCTTAAGGATGTGAGTTATGCATTGTCTTATATCCCTGAGGCCACTATGGCAGATAAACTCCTCCTTCTGAGGAAAACAACAGTGCGAACTGTCCACGGTTTCATGGAGAGACAAAGTCCGGCCATTGCTGGTAATTTCCATGAACTGTGTAGGGCCCTGAGAGCAGAATATACAATGTACCAGAACCCGTCTACTTCCAGACTCTCTGCCTTGCAGACTAAGCAAAGTCGCTATGAGTCACCCAGAGAGTATTATGAACGCTTACGCAGAGTGTATTTTGCTGGTGCAGATTCCCCTAGAGCCGAAGAAGATGTGATGTTTAAGAGCTTATTTGTGAGTAATTTGCATCCTACCATTAGGAAATCCCTCTCACTTCTGGTAGATGTTGATCGCATGACTGCAGCAGAGCTAAGACAGCTTGCCATGCGGGCCTGGGAGAATGAGAAGTTGCACACAGACAAGAAAGACAGGGAGACAGGTGCCCATGTGTTTGAACTGCGAAATGACAGTGAGGCTCCTCTGGAGCTAGAAGGGTCAGAGCTTCCCCAAAGTGGAACTGCGCGAACCAACCGCTCCTCTTGGCCAAAATCTGGTGAGTCCACACAGGACACCCAGGGCCATAAATCCTCCAGTAATGGAGGATACAAGAGAGGCAGGCATGCACACAGAGAGGAAAGGCAGAGGAGACCCAGAGATAGATCAAAGGACAGTCACAAACAGGGCAGTCAGAAGAAAAGGGAGTCCAAAGGTACTGAAGAAAGGGACCAGGTAAATTTTAAGCAAATTCAGAAAATGATTGCTAAAGCCCTCCAAGACCTTAAGTCTGAGGAGAACACTTCCAAGAAGGAGAAAGACCCTCCTTTTAAGCAATGACTAGGCCAGGACCCCTCCCCTCCCCCACCTAAAGTGTACCTCATAGGGTGGGGGGAAGAGCCAGGGAAAGGGGAAAGTAGGGAACAGATTGTGAGGCCTAACCACTCACATGTCAGCAGACCCCACCCCAGTCTCTGTCAGTTTCTGGGTGACTTGACACAAAAGGGCAGGGCTGGAAGGATTTACATTTCTGTTTCCATTGAAGGTGCCTTAGTATGTGATGCGCTGCTAGACACTGGCTCAGAAATTTCTTTAGTGTCACCCGGACTGTTTAAAGAGCTTACCCAAGCAACTAACTCACTAGGCAAGTGGCTTAAGGTAGAGAGCTGTCAGATCAAGATAACCAGCTACACACAAGACCAGGCCCCTATCAGTCAGAGGGTTTGGGTGGAGTTAACTTTTGGTGAAATGAAAATAGTTCACCCTCTCTATGTTGTTGGTTTTACTACAGAACAGCTTCTTATCGGCCAGGATTTGTTAGATAGACTCGCACCTTTGATTGACTATCACAGCTGTCAACTATGGGCACAGGTCAGAATCCCACAGCCCATCAGAGAGACTAGCTCCAGTCAGAAGTCCTGCAAGGCTGTCGAGGTAGGAAAAACATCTCACGTTAGACAGCAGACAATGCAGGACTCCAGTTTCAATGGAGAAACACCTGATGCGAGGGACATGCAAATCTTAGCAGGCACAGCTCACGAGAACAGACTTCCCTTGCAGCTGTTAAAGAAGAAAGATGCATTTTTGTGCGCCCTGGAACCTCATAACACTGAGGTGTACAATCCCCATGTGGTAGGGGGCATACACATCAATGATGTACCTGTCAACGATGCTGTGGTTACACTCTGGTTAGAGAAGTCAGCAATAAGTCAGGAACTTTATATGCAGCTACAGGATAAATGTTGCATGACCCCCATGGTGGGAAAGAAACAGGAGCTGCGGCTTTCCAGTTGTCCCCTGACAACAGTTAAGAGTGTTGGAGTCTGCTCAGTCTCTCTTAAGTTTGGCCATAAACAGTTCAAGCACTACATGCTTGTGGTACCTGACCTGCCACACTCAGTATACATCACTTCTGATGTGTTAGTGAGACTAGGAGTGCTGTTAGACACAGTCAACAATGTGTTGTGGTCCAGGGCAGATACTGGTCCTAACGTGCTATCCGGTGATCCTAACAACATGCGTTCTGGTCAGACAATCCCTCAAGCATGTCAGGTAATGAATGAGTTCGAAATGGTGGTTCCTGCCCAAACGGCAGAGGTCCCCATCAGGCTTATCATTAAAAGGGGTCAAGAACTGAATCAGACGGTACTAGCCTATTTCCAGCCCTCTGCTCAATTTGGCAAATTGGGACTCACAATCTGTGGGAACCCACAGCTTGAACTGTACAACCGCTCAACTTACATGCTGGTACAAAACCTCACAAGAGGAAGTATCCACATTCCCCCACGCACCCCTCTAGGGTATATAATTGATAGCTCTTTTCATGATTTTGAATTAACTATTCCTGTCATAGGAGAGCTTCCTGATTTGCCGATAGAGAAAGACAGCTATGAGCAAGTGTATCTCACCTACCCTACAAAAATGATTTCCATCACACCCCATCCAGCTGTGATTGAGGGGACTATGTGCAGAGTACACTTTGATAGTGAAGGCGAGATAGTGGTACATACTGTGATGGCCCAGGAGCCACCCGTACCACTGAATGATAAGCAAGATGCGGAACCTTGTACTGAACCATACCCTGGTTTTGAGGCAGAGGTGCAACAACAGTTAGCACAGGCAGATGCTCTGGACACAGAGGTCCAGCGTCAGGAATTACGGCAGGTGTTTTATGAACACCAGGAAATCTTTTCTAGGGATTCCTATGATTGCGGTGTCACAGATGTCCACACTGTCCGTATTCCCACAGATCCAAATGCCCCGCCTACCTTTGTGCGTCAGTACAGAATCCCACTTGCTGCTTTTGACTCTATTCAGGAAATTATCGATTCCCTGTTAGAGAAAAAGATCATTCGCGAATGCAACTCCACTTACAATTCTCCAATTTGGCCTGTCCTAAAGCCGAGTGGAAAGTGGCGTTTAACTGTAGATTACCGCCAGCTCAACAAACAGGTTCCCCTGTCACGTTGGCCCATGATACATCTTGACCAAGAGTTAGCCAAGGTGACAACAGCCAAATATTTCTCCACAGTGGACGTGGCAAATGGTTTTTGGACAATGAAGGTAGACCCTGCAGACCAGTACAAGCTAGCATTTTCCTTTGGAGGTAGACAATTCACTTGGAACAGGTGTCCGTTTGGCTATTCAAACTCCCCCGCAGAGTTTAATATATTTCTACACAAGGCAATGAGTGATGCAGCCACACGCAGCAATGTAATTTTTGTTGATGATATCCTCATGCGTAGTCAGACCTGGACAGATCATGTAGCTGAGATAAGACATGTTCTCACCCAGCTCACTGAGGCAGGTGCTAAACTGTCATTAGCCAAAGGACAATGGTGCAGAACCAAGGTGGAGTATGTGGGACTGACTGTTGGTCCTGATGGTATCCAACCCCAGACTAGTAGAATTGAAGCAGTAAAGAATATCAAACCTCCCACAAACGTCTCTGAACTGCGTAGCTTCCTAGGAGTGTGCAATTACTCGCGTCAGTTCATAGAAGATTATGCAGACATAGCCAGACCATTGCATGAGCTACTTCAGAAAGACAGAGAATTTAGCTGGGGGGAAGGACAAGCACAGTCCATGAAAGAGCTGAAAGAGAGATTGTGCACTGCTCCATGCCTAGCCTACCCTGACAAAGACAAGGAGTTTTTCCTTGAGGCTGGTTTCTCTGAACACTGCCTCAGTGCAGCACTCTCCCAAAAACATGACCAAGACAAGCGGGTTGTTGCCTATGCTAGCAGAGCACTCAGCAGTGTAGAAGCTAAATTCTCAGACTGTGAGAAAGCCCTGCTCACTACAGTATGGGCAATTGAACATTTCCGTAGCTACATTGGTGGCCAGAAAGTCATTGTTGAGACATGTCATCAGCCTGTCCAGTTCCTAAACAGCCAAAGGCTTAGGGAGGGGAGAGTCTCAAACAGCCGTATTGCTACATGGATGATGGCTTTACAAGGTTATGATGTAGAGGTAAGGTATGCCCAGAACAATAAGATGGCACTAGGCCAAGGATTAGCTGCATGCCAGCATTGCAGTGATGGAGAACACACTCCAGAAGCCAACATGGTAGGCACCACACCCTCGCTAATCTCAAGCCATCATTACTATGATGAAAATGTCTGCACAGGCCTTCCTAAGGCCTACACTGATGGATGCTCTTATGACCATGAACAACACATTCAGGCGGGGGTAGGGATAGTCTGGGAGAACGACACCCCCCGTGGTGCTCAGCAGTTCTCCTTAGGCTCTAAGTCTAGTCAGTACGCAGAGATCGCTGCTGCACTCATAACCTTACAACAAGCAGTGAAGTATGGGATCCGGGATTTAGTAATTTGTTCTGATTCGAACTATGCCAGGCACAGTTTTGTCTCTCACTTTCCTCACTGGAAACAGAATGGTATGAAAAATGCTAGAGGAAAGGAAGTTAAGCATAAGGAGTTGTTCCTTGCTTGTGATGTCCTTGTCAGTCAGGATGGCATGACCGTGTACTGGAAGAAAGTAAAAGGGCATTCACAAACTCCTGGCCCAGACAAAATAGGTAATGATGAAGCTGATAGACTAGCCAAAGCAGGTGCCATAGCAGGTACCCCCTGGCAGTTCCAGAATGAGTGGCTTCCAACAACAGAGCCTCCTCTTGTAAGTGTTAATGCTATCACACGCAGACAGGCCAAGAACACAGTGACAGCCCCGGCTGACACCCCTCAGGCTGTAGTGATATGCAGAGAGCTAGCAGACACCGACCTTATTGCTATGCAACAGCAAGACCCTGTGATCAGCACTGTTTACTTATTGATTTCTGACCCAGTAAAACATCCCATAACTGAACAAAAGTTGGAAGAGTCAAGTGACCTGAAAACTCTGTACCTTATCAGGCACCACCTGAGGTTAGAGAAGGGTTTGCTAGTATATGCTCCTGATGAGAACACACCGCCTCGATGGGTGGTCCCAACAGCCCACAGAGGGGTTATGCTCATGCATGCCCATGATGAACCCTGTGGAGGCCACCGGGGGATGAAGGCAACACATGAGACCCTTTGTCAGGAAGCATACTGGCCACAGATGAAGCAAGACATTGCAGCTTATATCCAAGGTTGCTTAGTTTGTTGTCAGTTTCAGCCATCAAACCCCCATCATAGAGCTCCCCTTCAGCGGGCAGGTATCACCTTTCCATGGTCTAACCTCCAGATGGATTGGATTGGCCCTGTAGTTAAGATCTCCAAAGGGAGAAGATCCCCTGAGTACAAGTGGGTCCACTTTAATCAGATTAAGTTTTATAAACCCCACATGGGAATACAAGGGGTAGCTACCACTCAGGAGTAACTCCTGCTGAAGCACATAGATCCAGGCAGTGTAGAGAAATCTATACTGTGTCAGGCACTGGAGCCAGCGCACCGGTGACTGGTTGTTGTACTTAAGCGTAGTGATATTTGGTAGTTGTACTCGAAAGTTGCGTTGAGAAGTAGTGAAGTGACACTACGTATATGTGTAATTTCAGAATGAACCTGCTCTGCATAACCACTCTGATCTGCATACTCAATGCAGCCCAGCCCCTGGATATAGTACGATCAGGCCCTCCAACTGGCATTGTACTCCAGGATGCCCCTGGAATTTTAGTGACTGACTGCTATGTGCACACTCAGAGAGTATTTGTCCGGCTGGACCCTGCTGACGTGTAAAAGAAACATGTCACCTCAGGGGGGACGGTACCCTGGCATGCAGCCCAATGGAGTAAGGATAACATAGGGCATGCACAGTTAGACACAATCCACATGCTTAAACAGCTACAGAAAGTTATCATAACACAGGAGGAATTAAAGGGTGTTAGACGCTCAAAGCGCTCCCTAGGTACAGTGCTGACAACGGCATCCGCCTTGGGCTCACTTCTCTCAGTTGGTACTTCTACAGTTAACAGCATTAGCATAACCACTTTAAGGAAGCATGTAGAAGGTTTAAAAGGAGAAATGCCTGAGATACAAGAGAAATTGTATGCTCAGCAAAAGCAGCTGCAGCAGATGGACAGGACATTAGAGGGTACGATCCTTGCCATAAATCAGCATACAACTCTGTTGAACTATACTATCCACAGTATAGGCAGGATAGTGGATGTCATACAATATGACTATGCCCATGTCCAAAGGGTCCAAATACTTATGCAAGACTTGCTAAGAGAAGTTAATTTTGCTATTGACAATTTAGCAGCAAACAGGATCCCTTCATACTTGGTACCGGTTGAGCTAGTGACAAATATTCTGAATCTGGCCTTGCATGGAACCACGCAAACACTGCAGGTACATTTAGCTTACAGCCTGGGAAGTGCCATACCAATTCACGTTAACCCAGAAGCTAAGGAAATTGGTTTCCTGTTAAATCTCCCAATAATTGACACTAAGAACATATACAGGATAAAATCAGTGTTAAACTTAGGGTTCTGGTCGCAAGATGTACACATAAAAATTGAGACACCCGCACTGATAGCTTACCAAGATGAAAATCCTGACATGTATCTGGTACCTAATCTACATCTATGCACAGTTATCAAAGACATTCACTGGCTGTGCCCCAGTAAACCTTTCGTGAGAGACCCTGTTGAAAGCCTATGTGGCATTAAAAGGTTAACTAAGGATGACGAATGCAAAGCTGTTGTGACACACAGGGAGGATGTAACTAACACACAATTTGAGAGAGCAGGAAATAAATGGCTGGTTAACACCCCTGTGAGTGAAGCCATAGTGACACATGACCGTCATGATACCGCTACTACAATACACCTCCTTAATGAGACCATGCTAATTCAAATCCCAGTAGGAGCAATTCTCCACATTGAACATGTGGCTCTATACCATCTTGATACAGACATGCATGACATGGACTTTGAAATAGTTGATTCCTTTAAAGGACACACACTAGAAGTGGATGAGTCATTTAGGAAGCAAATCCTGTTTGAGGGACCTAAATTAGCAAAGATAAGCCTCCAGTTAGGTAGCCTACGAGCTACACCTGTAGAGTTAAAACATAAGAAGGTGCCATTCACTTGGGGATGGGATATCAGTGACAGCCTCTTGCTTATTCTAACACTATGTGGGTGGGTCACAGTAGGCCCCCTAGGGTGGATACTGTACCAGCAAATCCACAAATTGCAGGCTAATCTGGCAGGACAGAGAAGGGTGAGACCTAATGAAGCTCTGGAGCTCAAATCTGCCATGTGCAGGCCACTACCTGAGCTTTCTCCTACTATGACTAGTAACGTTGTCTAGATAAAGTAGTAGAACATTGTTTAGTCTCTATACCCACTCACTGAATAGCCCACTACAGTATTCCTTGACACTGATCACACCTTTCTTTCCTTACATGTAGATTTATTAGTAACCTGTTTGTAGTATTGAAACAGGATATCACTATTATACTCCCTTAAATTTAGTTATGTATACATACTATTGAACTATAGCATACTCTAAAATGCCAATGGTCGAAGGATAAGGTGAGGTGTGTTTGTCCCCGCTGTTCCCTTTCAGCACCCCGACCCGATCAACGACTTTGGGTCCTCGATCAGTCCGGGTAGGGGGGAGATGTAGTGAACAACGGTCGAAATGGCATTCCAAGGATCAGTTTATGGCAGGCCCCCTTCCCTATCTGCCAGGGTGGAGGGAGATGTGCCACACTGTGATTGGATCTTGGTTGAGGAACATAAACAAATGTTCAGAAACATCAGATAAGATGCCAAGACAACTACCAGACACCAGACACCAGACACGGATTGACCCTCTTCAATCCTAAGGTTTGGGAATGACTGCCATAAAAATTCCTTCAGGATGCAACAGCAGTGGCCGAAACAAAGAAGGCCACAAAGATCCATCCAAATCCATTCATACATATGTTTTGGGACCTTAAATTGATGTAAACTGCAACAGATTCACTTCACCCTTTGATAAAGTACAGTGTATGTTGATGGCCATGGACTGTTAACCTAACAGTTCACAGAAGCAGGCGTATTAACATATTATGATATGAATAAGTGATTGTTCAACAGTTTTCTATCATGTTTGGACTCTTTTTGCTCCTCATAATGTGGGTAACAATTTGAAAGAGGTTTGGTAAAGAAATGTTGCATTGGGTAAATTGTAAAAGACACTGTCTAACTTTGTACTCTACTATATGCAAATGAGTTCCACACTAGGGCGGGTAACACCATGGCCACCTCAGACACAAGTGGCCAATCACATTCCTGGAATGGAGAGGCGCTAGATTCCAATCTCCTCCTCATCAAAAAGAGATAAAGGTAGCCTCCAAAAGACACTCCTTGTACTGCGTCTAAGTCCCGTAAGGGAAGAGACATTAACAGCTACACCGTTCTGAGTCTGAACCCCGCAAGGTTAAGACATTAGCAGATACAAGGTCCTGAGTTTCTGGCCTGACGAGGAAAGAGACTTCAAGACAGCTAAGGATCCACTCAGCTCTTGAGTAAACCTTCTATACTGAATTCGGCTGCCCTTCAGTTGCAAAAGACCCAGCAGTGACGGACCCCGTCTGACTCCTGCCACTCCGAAAGCAGCGCAGCCCAGTCCGCAAAGGACCTCCACATTGGCAGACACTGCCTTGAACACACGGATCCTCAACGACGCAGCCCTGCTGCAAAGGACCCTGTGAGAATCCATCTGACCCAGCTGCCCGGTCCACGCCCTAAGGACCCTCTTTGGCACAACAGAAGTCAAGCATCCTCCAGGTCAGCGCCTCGACGGCTACCGGAACGCAACTCTGTGCCCTCCCCACTATATGCAAACCGCATCACCAGTGGAAGACGTCTCTGCCGCCGGACTGATCACCCGACCAAGTGGAACGTAACTATAAACTTACCAAACCTCTTTCCTAAAGACCTTGGCTTAGTTTATACCTGCAGCCTATGTTTTCTAACCTGTTTAGATAACATTTACTTGTGGTCAGCATTACAAATGATAGCTATATTGTTTGTTCCAAGATAAATACGCAGTTATTTATCATTAAACCTACCAGAGCCATTAAGTGGGTTTCCCATAGACAACATTACCATAGAAATCTCTTTTATTGCTACTTTCAGCTCAACAGCATTGCATTCTGCCATTCTGCGTTCATTCCATTTTGTTAGTTTCTACACTTTATTTGGTATCTTCTTTCACATTTAGTTGCCTATTATCTATTAGCAGTGTGTATTCATTTATTGGTTTATCACTAGTGTTGTATTTACTCTTGCATATCTATTGTTAATAAATTTCATTAATTTTATTACAATTGTGTTTTCATTGTGTTGATGATTCAAGGCTCTACTAGCTAGCTAAACCACCAAACTTTCAGATAAATCAGTTGACCAACTCCTTCCAGGGTGCAAGTCTCAATTTATTGACCTATTGCCAAATTAACAGTCTTTGACTGATACACTGAACCCAGCGAGGTGGGAATTGGTCATCTGATAGACTCACAAATGCACCTTGAGTGACGTGTGACCCAAAATCACAGCATCATTGGTGACGTGAGCCCCGTTTACTACATTGCATGATAATGTCCTGGCAGCTAGATGCATGGAAGTCGCTCACATCTAATACATACAGTACACACGTTACAAGTATGCTTAATAACTAGTGTCAACTATGAGGGAATATATGCGAATCGTTGTACTCATTCACATTCACAAAGCCTTCCATGCGCTCAGACTGCCAGCGTAGCCATCAGTGACTGTGGAAAATGCGACCACATGGGGAAACGTGGCATAATCCTTAAAAATAATGAGCAGAATCAACAATGAACTATTTTCCACCATCAGGCTGATTTTACAGATTAAATGTGGCATTTCTGTGACCGCCTCATCGTTCAGGCAGCTTATTATTTCAACGTGCCTTTGCTGTGAGACATGACCTGGGCATAAAGCACCAACAAAATAAAGCAACGTACGGCATGACAGGTGATTATATTACAGGATTTGTTGTGAAACAACAGGGTTTCTATAATGTTCTGGTGGAGGATTATGCTCTGTGATTTATGTAATTTTGCATAATTTGTGGCTGTCTGATAAAAGGAGAAGTGATGGATGGGAAAAATGCACGCAACAGGAAAGTTGAAAGTTGTTATTCTCATGTATGTTTCTCTCTCTGTTAGAGAACCCTATTTCGTGGCACCAATGGCGGTCTTGGCTCACTAGCCAGGAAAAGACATGAAGTGTGTTTGACTTGAAGCGGCTCTGCGCAGGCTGACTGTATGACATCAACGTACCACAAGAGCGATTAAAGAGTAGACGGCTCTGTACTGATCAGTCTGCACAGCACTGCTTCAAGTCCACCACACTTATAAACAAAGACACATACATTTGAGGTCACATTAACACAAATTTGTCCATATATCATAGGCTAATAGTCCAGCAATATATCTGAAGCACACATCAAACTGAAGTCACACTTTCAAACCATACAGCTTTCCGTTGGTCAACATGGTGAATTTGCGTGACCAACATAATCTCTTGTGAAATCTGCATAGGGAAATCTTTCACACATGCAAAGATCCAGACCCAAATGATCAATTTTCAACTAATTTCTATGGGAGCTGAACTTCACATTTGTGCCTCGAATTGTGGGATTAATAGTGAATCAGAGAAAGCGTAGAGAGGGCCAAGAGCATCAAAAAAGTTGGGAAATGCTTGACTTTATGCAAATATCAAGTCAAACACGCAGACACAGCCACGAGTTGTGCAGTTTAGGTAGTTATGTCTGTCTTAAATGTTTAAAATATCCAGAATATTTGTGAGCCTGAACCACAAAACCAGTCACAAGGGTCAATTGTTTTTAAATTGAGATTTATAGATCATGAAAGTTGAATAGATAAGCTTTCCATTGGTGTTTGTTATGATAGGACAATATTTGGCTAAGATACAACTATTTGAATATCTGGAATCTGAGGGTGCAAAAAAATCAAAATATTGAGAAAAACCGGCTTCAAAGTTTCCAAATGAAGTTCTTAGCAATGCATATTGCTAATCAAAAATTAGGTTTTGATATATTTATGGTAGGAAATTTACAAAATATCTTCATAGAACATGATCTTTACTTATCCTAATGATTTTTGGCATAAAAGAAAAATCGATAATTTTGACCCATACAATGTATTTTTGGCTATTGTTACTTATGACTGATTTTGTGGACTAGGATCGCATTTCTGCTAGTGCTTAAATTAAACTGTTTACGGAAAACGTAGAAGAAATCACAGAATCCAGTGATAAATATGAAATTTACTGAATTTTGGATGAATAAATCAAAACTAGGTCAGTACACTTAGCACACGTCTTTGAATATTAAGCCGCAAAAATACTAAAACCTACCTGCATGTTCTGTGTATGTGTGAATGAATGGCGCAGAAGCACATGTGACACTTAAGGTGTTTTTAGCCTCTGTCGCCTCTATATATGAGTAAAGGAACACATAAACAATCTCTAGAACTTCTCTGAGAGTCACTTCATGAGAATTTTACCATTTCTTTTATTCAACCAGCAAGTTTTTTTTTTTTGTTTTTTTTTTGACCGGAAATGACACTGGCTTCTCCCAAAAGATAATAAGACGATGTACAAGAGGCATCATTGTGAAAAAAAGTATTTCTCAGCTTATTTACATTTGAACAAAAAGTGACAGGTGAAAAGCAGAAGCTCTCTGCTGTTGGTTTGTGGACAGTCATGGCTAAGACAAAGGAGCTCACTGAGGACCTGCGGGTGAGCATTGTGGCTGCTCACAAGTCAGGAAAGGGCTATAAAACCATATCTAAATGTTTTGAAGTTCCAGTGGCTAAAGTGTAAAGTTATATTTAAAAAATACAAGACGTTCCGCACTGTGAAAAATCTCAGCGGATGTGGTCGGAAGCCAAAAGTGACACCTGTGCTGGCCAGGAGGATAGTGAGAGAGGTAAAAAAGAATCCAAGGATCACCACCAAGGCCATCCTGATGAATCTGAGCTCTACTGGTGGCAACATCTCAAGACAGAAAGTCCAATGGACACTGCACATCGCTGGGTTCCACAGACGGAGACCAAGAAGGACACTTCTCCAGATAAGGCACGCAAAAGCCCGCTTGGCCTTTGCAAATGCTCGTCTGGACAAAGAAGAAGACTTCTGGTCTTCTGTTTTATGGTCAGATGAAACAAAAATTGAATTGTTTGGCCACAATGATGTAGCCTTCATTTGGCGTATAAATGGAGAAGGCTTCAACCCTAAGAACACCATCCCCACTGTCAAACATGGTGGTGGGAACCTAATGTTTTTTTTTTTGTTTTTAGCCGGTGGACCAGGGAACCTAATTACAGTAAACAACAACTCAACAACAACATCAGGCAGTCTGCAGAGAAACTTGGCCTTGGGCACCAGTGGACATTTCAGCATGACAACGACCCAAAACACACAGCAAAAGTGGTGAAGAAATGGTAAGCAGACAAAAACATCAACGTTTTGCAGTGGCCCAGCCATAGTCCTGAAAGAGTTGGAGCTCATCGCGAAAGATGAATGGGCAAAAATACCAGTGGAGACATGCAAAAAGCTGGTCAGCAATTATAGGAAGTGTTTGAATGCTGTAATAGCCAATAAAGGCTTTTCTAGTGATTATTGAGAAGGGTATGAATAATTTTGGACATGCCACTTTTAGTTCAAATGTGAATAAAAGAAATAAATTAATTTGAGGGAAAAATAAAACTCATAATTCATAGGCCCTTTAAAATGTATTTTTTGTGAAACTCTTTATAAATTGCTGGTAAATTGTGTATGTTTCATGATTTTAATTAATTAGACATGCTTTCTGAATAATATTTCTTAATATAACCATTAAAACAGAGTCCAGAAAATTTTAAATGGAAAAAAACGGAATCCAGAAGAAGTCAAATGAATGTGGAGGAAAAAAGTAAGACAGAATTTGGGAAAAAATAAAACTGATTTCATGGGGCCCTACATTGGCTAGCATTCCACTATTATCAGCCACATTTTGATTGCAGCAGCTCAGTTTGGGTGAACGCAGTCAACATGATTAATATTCATAAGCACAGAAGCCTGTCACAACATAGTGTGACAGACTGATGGAAGATTATGACCAAAAGTCATCTTTGACTATTGTTATTACTAAGTTAGCTTTGTTAAACTGACAAAATGTTATATTTGTTGTAAATTTTGTTTTGAATTTTTTTATTTATTTATTTATTGGTATCTGTCAAATAAAAGTTGAGTAAAAAAAGAGAGTCCAATAAAAAAAATAGTGCTCTAGTTTGCATTTTTGTATGTAGTCATTTGAGTTGACTAGCATAAGGTTCATTAGAAGCTTTTTTACTGTAAGCAAGCAAACAACCACTCCACTGGACTGACCCAATTCTGAGATGTGAATGGGTGATTTCTGCCATAGTGCTACCTGCAATAATTGTGCTGCTGATTAACAAAGACAATTTTTTTTGGAAGCTGCATTTGAAATCCTCTTGTGAGGAAGCACATTTGTATGGGCATGACGTTTCTACTCTGTCACTCTCTGTCTGTCTCTGTCTGAAGGTGTATGTGTTTACAAGGTATGGATTTCATGCTTCCCTGATCCTATTTGTGGTATACTGGCTGTGGAGATTAGTATCTTCACTCACAATTGTGTTTGAGCTGGTGTGAAGAGGACAACAACATTTATTGTGTGTGTAAAAGAGAGAGTGTCTTAAAACAAATTTAACTTCTGCCTCTTCACAACCTTGCTCACAAACCAAACACACACGTACATGCACCACTGGCTGAAATCTATAGTGCTGCTTACCACTTTCACTTCACTATCCTAGTGAGGCAGTGTGCTGCCACTCTGCCTTTCACATGGTTAGAGGAAAGAACACCGCATTCCTTCTTCAATAGAGGCTTTTTGTCATCTTCACTAGATACTAACTCCAAGTGACTCACAGAAAACCCAAGTCGTTTTCTGCCACTGTGCCCTCCAAATAAATGGATCATAATATCTATATCTATATATATATATATATATATATATATATATATATATATATATATATTTTTTTTTTTTTTTTTTTTTTTTTCAAAATATATTCTTCCAGGTCTCAATTGAGGCTAAAAGTACCATCCT
>NC_133365.1:30614564-30697503 GCF_049309525.1 Garra rufa | reverse complement strand
CCGCAGTTTTTTGCTTCATTTCGATTTATTATCCTAATCCCCCCGGTTTCACAGACAAGGTTTAAGCCTAGTCCAAGACTAATGTGCAAGTCTGAGCTATTTCAACTAAAAGAAACTTGCACTGACTGGTCTTAAAATATATCAGTATTAGTGTCACCAGTAGGGTCATTCCATGTCAAATCAACCAAATTTCAAAAACTTCCCCGGCTCAAATTTTTGATTTTGCTAATATTTATTCTGAGGAAAGATAGACATGTATAGTGATGAAAACCAAAATATGAAATGTCATGGATGAATATTTACTGAGTAATCCACTATTTTGTAGAGGGAGGTCAAAATGGCAATTTTCACCTTAGATTCAGAGTCAAGTTACAGGGGGGTAAAAATGACTTCAGAAAGATGGCAGAAAAGAAAGATCTTATTTTTACACAGATAATGGTAGTTATATTAGTAAAATATGTTGACTTTAGCAATCTTTGTTGCATTATGTGCCAATGGTGACCATTCAAAAATGGGGAAATAGCACTTTTTAGGATTTTCTCCAAAGTGTGCATGCCTGTAACTCAAGTAGTATTAAAGATATTTGAATGCCCTTTTAGATATTGGGTCTTAATAAACTTTACTTTTGGCATCTTTATTTTTAAGGCTCTATGAGATTTGGTTCCCGAGATATTGGAATTTTAACATGGCTTCAGGAGTAAATCATTAAGATGTACACATTTTTAGTGGTCAAAAACCAAATATGGGTCAGTTTGAAAAAATATGATACTTATTTTCTTTTAAAAAGGAATGTCTGAAGAACAAATTCAAGACAACTACACATCAGTCTGAGTGCCATAAATATTATTTCTCCAAAGTTTGAGTGCCTATAACTCAAGAAGTGTTAAAAATATCACAATATGATTTTAGATTCTAGTTCTTCATAAAGGTTTCTTTTAGAATCTTAATTTTCAAGACCCTACATCATTCAGTCCCAGAGATATATGGTAATCTCAGTGAGGCTCCATGTCCAGTTGAATATTACCCATTTTCAGTGGTTGAAAACCAAATGTTGGTCACTTGGTGTACAGCTGATATTTATTTTATTTAAAGAACAATGTCTGAAGAAGAATTAATGTTGAAATTAGAATTGTATATTGTTTCCCTCTATCAGAATAATTGCATAGAACATACCTGTTTGAGTCTCATAAATATTTTTCCAAAATGTGTGTGCCTGTAACTCAAGTAGTATTAAACTTATCTTAATGTGATTTTAGATTCTGGTGCTTAAGAAAGTTTTCTTTTGGAATCTTCATTTTTACAGCCCTGTATGGTTTAATCCCAGAGACATCGAGATCTCAGTGCAGCTCCACATTTAGTATCCTACACATTTTCAGTGTTTAAAAGACAAATGTAGTTTTCTGTTCAGAATTATACAGTTAATTATTTCAAGTGTGTGAGAGGCGTTAAATGTTTGAGTTACTATCAGCGATTCTGACAAATATGCCCTTTAGCAGTACAGTAGATACTACTTGATCTATGACTATTGTGGCGGGAGGGACGAACGACAGACACAGTGGGTGTGGCGTCAGGCCTCGGAGAGGCTTTTATTAAACAGAAAATTAAAGGGAAAGTGTCCAAACGGGAAATAATAGTGTCCAAAATAAACAGGGGAATCTGGTGTCCTCGTGTGAAGGGGTATCGTGAAGGAGGGCAGTGTTCGGTAAGGGTCTAGGAAAGGGGCGGAGTCCGGCGGCCGCACACGCTCCCCCGCTTGGGACCGGGGTGTTAGGGGGCGGCGGCATCTCCTGCAGCTTCAACCTCCTTCTGAGCTTTCACGGTGCATCCTGGCCCGTCGGCCATCAGTAGTGCGGTTCTCAGCCGGACCGCGTGTCCAGCGTCTTATCCTCAGCAGCGCTGGTTCCATCTTCACCCCTTCCTGGACCCGCGAGGACACCAGCGTGCATGCACGGGGGAAGAGACCGGTCTCCTGAGGAGAGGCGCGCTCGGGACTTTAAACAGCGGCGGTGATGAGGCTTCATTTCCTTCACGTGTCCTCATCACACGCCGCCAGCCCGAGACGATTACTCGCCCCTCCTCTCCCCTACACACCCACTCCCGTCGGGAGCCTGGAGAAGGGCGGCGAAGGGACGGGGTGGTGATGATAATTAGGGGGGAGGCAGCCGACTCGTCACACTATGCTTCAAATTTTATAACAATAAACAAGAAAAAGGAATTCTAATAATTAATCCAGGCAAATCTTGGTTTATTGATGTGAATGCAATCCCAATGGCATGGATTTGTTTCAAACATGTTACAATACTGCAACTCTTGGTAGCTTCAGAAGCTGTAAAAATGAACAAAATCCCTTCTTCCAAATATGCCTGAAACTGATTCAAATATAGAATCTTATGAATAGACTACAGAAAACAAGGTAATGCCTCAACTTGACCATTTCAGTGGACTTTTAGCACTCAGACGGCTATGTTCTATGCAATTGTTTTGATAGAGGGAAACAAGATACAATTCTAATTTCAACATTATTTCTTCTTCAGACATTGTTCTTTAAATAAAAAAAGTATCAGCTGTATACAAAGTGACCAACATTTAGATTTTGACCACTGAAAATGGGTAACATTCAACAATCCGGACATTTAAGCCTCATTGAGATCCTCATATCTCAGGGATTAAATGATGTAGGGTCTTGAAAATTAAAATTCCAAAAGAAAAGTTTATTAACAACTAGAATCTGAAATTATATTGCAATATCTTTAATACTTCTTGAGTTAGAGGCACGCAAACTTTGGAAAATAATATTTATGGCACTCAGACTGGTATGTTCAATGCAGTTGTCTTGACAGAAAGAAACGAGATACATCTCTAGTTTTACCATTATTTGTCAGACATTCCTCTTTAAAATAAAACAAGTATTGTAGTTTTTTAAACTGACACACATTTGGTTTTTGACCACTGAAAATGTGTACATTTTAACAATTTACTCCTGGAGCCATATTGAAGTTTCAATATCTCTGGAACCAAATCTCATAGGGCATTAAAAACAAAGACACCAAAAGGAAAGTTTGTTAAGACCCAATATCTAAAAGGGCATTGAAATATCTTTGATACTGCTTGAGTTACAGGCATGCAAACTTTGGAGAAAATCTTGAAAAGTGCTGTTTCATAATTTTTGAATGGTCACCATTGGCACATTATGCAACAAAGATTGCTAAAGTTAAGATATTTTATTAATATAACTACCAATCTCTGTGTAAAAAAAATATATATATATATATATATATATATATATATATATATATATATATATATATATATATATATATATATATATATAATGATGCTGCCATTTTTCTGAAGTCATTTTTAACCCCCTGTATCTTGACTTTGAATCTAGCCATTTTGACCTCCCTCTGCAAAATAGTGGATTACTCAATTATTCATCCATGACATCTATTTTGGCTTTCATTAATATACATGTCTATCTTTCTTCAGAATAAATATTAGCAAAATCAAAAATTTGAGCTGGGGACCTCCAAATATTTGGAATGACCCAATTTATTTTTTTTTTTATTTTTTTTTTTTCTAAGGCATGTTTATAAAAAAATTACTTAATTGAACTATGGTCTAACCCTGTCTTAAAACAAGGACCTAGTCTTTACTTTTCTTTCTTTTACTTTAGTTTCTTTTCTTTTCCGCTGAGAATTTTGTGTTTTAAGTTAAGTTGCAACAACGCCACAAAAGGGAATTCTTTGAAAATTCAATTTGAGGGTTAAATGAAATGACTGATGGTTGTTTGCTGAAAAATTGCGATTCCATATTCTCACTCTCTTAAACCCCTTATTTTCTCCTTTTCTTTCTTGCTCCAATTTGCAACTTTATGTGTTAGATGTGTTAGTTTATATGTTCTAGATTTGCCCAATAAAGTCTTGTTCTTATTGAAAAGGGAAGTATCTTGTGTTTTGTTACCATTCTAATAAATAGTTTTTCACTATACTTTTGATATTAATATCAATTGCAAAACTGAAAGTTACAGGCATTCAATTACTGGCTGATTCGATTGATTAGCTGTCAAAATTCCATATAAAGATCATGTTTCAATACTTGTTTCCCTTACACATTTAATAGATTAAATTAATTCAGCCTTACTAGTGTTCATATGGCATTCAATTCTTTATAACCTCATGAAAATAGAATGTCTTTTTAAATGATTTATTAAATGTAAAAAGGAGTAATTAATAATAAAGATTTTGAAAAAAAAAAAAAAAAAAAAACTAGAAAATTATTTTCACTATAAAGAAGTGGTCATGGCTTCAGAAACTGAGAGCATGACAAGACAAGTAAACAGAAACTGAAGAGTATACGGACCTGCGGGCTGATTAGCTTGTGTGCTCTCTCTTACTCTGTCAGTGCACTGAATGTCAAGTGGCTGAGCAGAAACAGTGTTCATTAAAGAGAGACCATGTCAAAGCAAAGACAGACTGGAAACTTGAAAGAATTTATCTATATTAAAACCTTTAAAGCTCATATTTGCTTACAATTGCAAAAAGATCACTTGTGATTGAATATGCATGAGCAGCCTCTTTTGTACTATAAAATATCATTCTGTGAGTTTAGAAAAAAATGTTATTAAACTTTGATCGAAATACATTCACTTTGAATCTCACAAAACCTGTCAAGAACAAGTCAAGGTCACATTCACACACACACACAAAATAAATCTTTTTCTTTTCTATTTAAAAATAGAAGAAAAAAAAACATTTTACACGATTTGTAAACATTTGCACATCTCTAAAATGATTCATAAGGGTTTACCTTTTAGATGATGACTTTTTATGTTTATGTTTACATATTTGTAATATATTATAATATTGCTTATTATGTAGGCTACAAACACCTACATTACAAATGTAATATGATCAGGATGTTTTATTTGGGTGAATTCATTTTTGTACAATCTTATTTTTTCCCCAAGTAATTTCAAACAATTTTGAAAAGTAATATCTCAATGATTTGCATCCAGTGTTTCATTACGTAAAATAATACAAATTTGCTCTGTAGCAATACATATGCTAATCAGTTCATGTCAGCCATTTCGGCTATCAACAGCTCCAGCTGTGGAAGCAGTTTTTCAGCTTATTGATGGTTGATTGTTCTCTCTGATTTAGATTTCACAATTTATTATGAAAATAAACAACATAAACAGCACAATTCGTTCATTACTTAAGCTTTTTACTCAATAAGCCTTTTTATTTTCAACTCAAGAAGATTTTTATTTTCATATTAGTATAGCATATCATTCCTCAATATTCTTACAATTTCTACTTATACCAGTTTCTTCGTTTTTTTATCATTAAGCTTTATGATAAACAGAACACATAAATAAGCAGAGCCATCTATTTAAGTCAAACTCCTAAACTCTGTTCAGATTTTTCCAGGTCTTCATCCCCAAAAAACAAATGTACTGTACATGAACTTAAAACAGACATTTTACTAAAGAACAAATGTTGGTCAGTTTTATCAACATTCTGTTTTTTCTCATATCCTAAGGGTTCTGTGTGAAAAAAAACAAACAAACAAACAAAAAAAAAAAAACATGGAGCTATATAGAACAATTAAAACCAAAAGTAAACACAATATATGAAAACCTGGACTGCCACTATGATAAAAAGAACAGTTTGTTTGAAGATATATGGGAAAAGATCTTCCCCTCCATGATAGCTCTCAAATCTCATTCAAAATGTTAAAGGTTATGAATTCATAAACAGGTATAATCATAAACAGCAATAAACAAAGCTGCAACAAAGTACTGGGGCACAGGCCCCTTATCAAGTAAAACATGCATCCTTATAGATCTCTGGAGACATTTTGGTCAAAACAGCAGCAAAGCACTCTATTATGACTTCGAGAGCAACAATTTTATATTTCCTTGATGTCATATATAGCTATGGGCTACAAAACACACCTGAAAGACAGGACACCAGCTGAAACAACAATGTAGGCTTAATATGATAGTATTAACTTTCATAATCATTTTTACGTAGTATTTACACGATACTCTGAGGTAAAACTTTATAACTTACTTATTGGTACTTCAGTTGTTTTCATATACAGATAATGACTTGATACTTGAAATTTACCTGCCATAGAGAGTCGTTCACAAACTTCTTACGCAGGTGTGCCGTTGAACATAGTAAAGATCCTCTCCAGCACGTACAAAAACCCATTTGCAGATTTCTGCCGATTTGCAACTTTAATCCAGTTTATCCAGGGTTGTAAATGTATAGTAAATGTACTGTTTTCTAAGCGAGATCCCATACAAAACAATTTAGCGTGCGAATGAGCTTTCCGGACCAATTTAACGATTCATTGAAAAGATCCGATTCCAAGAGCGATTCATTTACGTTCTCGAACTGGGCATCACTAGTTCACATTCAGTCGGTTCACTCGGTACAACACATTACTATGGGATATCGCGCTCCTGCGCCATCTGCTGAAGACACTTATAAACACGCCTGGAAGGCAATTGACACATGACGACGTGGGCGGGGCCGCCTGCCCACAGCATATAAATGCAGTCGTATGTGTCATTACCTTTGTTCTTTAGCTCTTCACCGTGCTGCAAGGACACATCACGCCACATTCACGAGAGAAAACCCACTGTGGTGATCCTTGTTGAGGCTAAGAAAAAGAAAACAGACAAACGAAGAAGAGAGTTATTAAGCTCGCGTTTAGCCACGCTAACACGGGCTAGATAGCTCTTTTTCGAGTAGTTATGTCACAACAAAATAAAGATTCTCGCACCTGTCCCATGAAATGTGGGTACTCACTGTCCGGAAAGGATACCCACGAGCACTGCCTGGTATGTCTGGGGATTGTCCATGCCAGGATGGCTCTCTCCAACCCCGGGGCATGTGCACACTGCCGACGGCTCCGGTGTTCCACGCTTGATCGGCGTGTGGCGTTGGTGGAGCGTGTGCTGGGCGGGACAGTGGCCAGTCACGGTCCGCTTCTATCCTCAGAGGCTGATCCAGAGGCGGCGCTGGCCATGTTTGGGGAGGCCATGGGGGACTGGGGCGATCGTGTGGAGGCCGAGGAGATCGGAGGTATCCCTCTGATGGCTCATGAGTTCGGTCAGGAATTTGGCAGTCGGGATGATGACTCTGTCTCGCTGGATGTGGGCGAAGAGTTCTCTGATTACGCATTTCAGGCAGGACAAATAACAGCTTACCCCTCGCTCTCCGAGGCGGCAGGGGGCAGCAAACCCGGTGAGGATCCCTTCATGAGTCTCTGCCGAAGAGCAGCTGAGAAATTATCTGTGGATTGGCCGGCCCCGCCTCCGGTACAGAAGAGCTCGCGCTTCGGGGGGGTTTTACCTTTCTCCTGTGCAGATAGTGGTGAGGACCCACCTGCCACTTTATCCAGATTGTGTAGCAGAGCTCACATCTTCATGGCCAAAACCCATGTCATCTCCTCCTCCAGTGCCGGGCGCAGGCAGGTTCACAGACCTCGAGGGGGCGGGAGAAGCAGGGTTGTTGTCAGCTCCCCCGATGGAGCATTCATTGGCCACATACCTGGCGCCCACGCAGAACAGCGGCATCACGGGTACCCCCACACTCCCGACGGCCCCTTTCAGGTTCTCCTTTAAACAGCGGGGCAGGATCTATGGCGATCAAGCCTGCGCGGCTAGAGCGCTAAGCTCTATGTCTTTACTACAGACATATCAAGCCATCTGCCTGGGAGAGCTGAGTAACGCTGTATCAGCGGGGAGACCATGCGACGCGCTTATGGGATAAGTGCGTTCCACAGCCAATTACATTCTGCGTGCAACTCGTAGTACGCTGGTGTCGCTGGGCCATGCCATGGCCGGCACTGTGGTGGTGCAGCGGCATCTTTGGCTAACCTTGGCGAACCTGCCGGAGTGGGACCGGAGTGCGTTTCTCAGCGGGACCGGAGTGCGTTTCTCAGCGCGCCGATCTCCCCGTCTGAGCTCTTTGGAGAGGGCCTCGCCGCATTTCAGGCACGATTTGAGGACTCTAAGAAACAAGCAGAGTCATTAAAAGGTTCGATGCCGAGGAGGTTCAACAGACCAGCACAGTTGGCTGCTCACCCAGGATCTAGGGTGTCTTCACGGCCCCCACCGGCCAAGAGGCCGGCGGCAGCGACAGCACCAAGGCCCAGTACTTGGGGGTCGGGGCGGGAGCGCACGCAGTCAAGACAGCAGGCGGAACCGAGGAGGAGGGATCCGCTCCCGGCGAAAGCGGGTCATTCCTCCACGAGGAAGAAAGGCCAGTCCGGTCCCTAGCCTGCAGAGGAGGGAAGAATGTCGGCACAGAGGCAGCCGCGTTCTTCTCTCGTCACAGAAAAAAACCTGCAAGAGAGCGGGTCCAACTTTAAGTTCGTTTTCAATAAAGAGGTTTTGTGTTCAGCATACAATGCCTCATATGTTGATTGGTCAGCAAAATCAAAATGGGTTAGAAACCCTAACCGTGCAATCGGCCCATGTGCCGGCAGAAAGGAAAGATGGGGTGGTTTGTCTCGATCAGTGGCGCGCATGCGCACCAACACCATGGGTTCTTCGCTTGATTCAGTGGGGTTACAGGCTGCAGTTCCTTGCGCGCCCTCCCCTGTTTCAGCGGAGTAATCGCAACCTCAGTGTCAGAAAGGGGTTCCCCAGTCCTGAGGGAGGAAATCCATACTCTCCTGGGAAAAGGAGCAATTCGGGTTGTTCCACGAGAGAAAAAGGAACAGGGGTTTTACAGTTGTTACTTCCTCCTCCCAAAGAAAGGCGGGGGCGTTCGACCTATACTGGATCTACGCCGGTTGAACAAACACCTCAGACGCTTCAAATTCAAGATGCTCACGGTGCGCCAGCTTCTGTGCTCTCTGCGTCCCCAAGATTGGTTGGTATCAGTGGATTTGACCGATGTGTATTTCCACGTCACGATCCACCCGGGGCACAGAAAGTTTCTGAGTTTCTCCTTCTAGGGGACAGCATACGAATTTCAGGTCCTGCCCTTGGGATTATCCCTGGCCCCACGGATTTTTAAGAAGTGCGTGGAAGCGGCGCTGGCGCCGTTACGACGTCAGGGCATGAGAGTGTTTGCCTATTTGGACGACCTACTCCTGGCCACAGACAGCAGAGAGCAGGCGATGTTACAGACACAAATACTTGTGTCTCATTTACGGTCTCTGGGATTTTTAATAAATCTAAAAAAGAGCACCTTGGTTCCGAGTCAGCAGATTTCATATCCTGGTTTAGAGATAGATTCCGTACAGAACACAGTTATGCTGTCGGTACGAAGGGCGGAGGATTTTCGCAGCTGTCTGGCCCATTTTCAGCTGGGCAAGCGGATCCGTTTTCGGCTGGTGTTAAGACTGCTGGGGCTCATGGCCTCGATGATAGCAGTCGTTCAGTCATTTTTTAAAATAACGCTTATGTTCCTCACACTATCATATTACTTTAGGAGCCTGTGTTTTTAACCATCTGCTTCTATTTATAGAAAATCAGGAGAGCAATACAATAAGGGATTAGAACAACATGGAGGTAAGTGAAGTAAATAATGACAGTTTTCACTGTTGGTTGAACTATAAGAGCTGCAATTAGAAATTAGTCAACATTAATTAGGCTTTGACGATATTTCAAACAAAGAATGGGATATTTCCTAAACATTTCTGAAGATTTGTTTATTTGCCTAAATGGAAAGGTCAATAGTTTAAAAAAAATATTAGACAATGATTAGTCTATGGTGTGAAATCGTTATTCGTATTACATTTGTAGCACATTTATTTGCAATAGAGGTTTGCACTTATGTCACGGTTTGGTCAGTAGTCCGGATGTGCAGCCATATTGGAGATATCCCTGCTGAAAAAAACAGCTAATACCAGCCTAGGCTGGTTGGCTGGTCTTAGCTGGTTTAAGCTAGAAGTAGCTGGTTTTAGCTGGTCTCCCAGGCTGGTTTTAGCTGGTGGTTTCCCAGCCTGACCAGCTAAGACCAGCCTGACCAGCCTGGAAAAGTGGACAAAACCCCTCTAAAACCAGCCTGCCTTCCAGCTATGACCAGCTAAAACCAGGCTGGTTGACCAGCTAAAACCAGCCAACCAGCCTAGGCTGGTTTTAGCTGTTTTTTTCACCAGGGTACTCGGATGTACAGCATGGATTGAACAGTTAATGCACTTCTAAATACGTTGTTTTGCTAATTTATGCTGTCTAAACCATGGAAAAAATGTGTGGAAGCTAGAGATGAACTTAGTAAGCAGGGAAGGGACACAATATTTTGACAAACTTATGTTAATAGGTGGTAAAGATACTATTAATTAAAATATTAGCCTAATATTTCACCTACCTGACCAGAAAAAATAAGAACAAACAGGAATGTTGTCAAGTTTCTTGTCCTGGAAATGCTGGTTCAGTTTGGCCAACCACAAACGTCTTTTGTTCCTCAGGCAGATTTTTTTTAGTCTTCTCATTGATTAATTATAACTTTTGGCCATCTATAGCACTCCAAAGGTTTTTCCCGATCCGACCGATTAGTACAGCCCAAAATATGACAATTAACCCTTTTCAGCAGCAATAATCAGCAAAATATGCAAGTTCTGTTTGGTTTAGTGGCATTGATTACGTTCTGTGCCACCAATGTGGCCGATTATTGACGTGTCATGAAAACACTCTAAAGGTTTGTAATTAATACCCACAGACAACTCAGGGTCACCCACCGGCCTCTAACACAAACTCACATCCTAATAAGAATGTCAAATCATTCTACACAGTACAAAAATTGTAGTTTCCATTCCTCTCTGTCTGTGAGACACAGTGTGCCAATATATTAGTTATTTTAGGAGCTTTTCCAAAACAACCAAAGTGCCTGCTGTACTTGGTGCGACGTGGTGAAAATTGACTTGCTATTTCTGATCATTTCGGGGCAAATGGCTCATATATCTTGCTCGGATTTGGAGCAGCTTTGCTGAGTAGATGTTTTGGGTCTGGGCCAGCTCTTGTCCCTTTAGTGCAGAATAGAGTTCTAGAGTGTTCCGTGGAGAGGAGAGGTAATAGAGTCTAAGAGCAAAGAGGGTATCACTAAAGGGAGTTAAATGAGATCTCTTAAAACATCTTTGAGTATGCCAAAGAGTCTTCCTGTGCAATATGAGAGCGCTGACTGGACAATCTCTCTCTCGCTCTCTCTCTCTATCTGTGGCTCTCACTTACTCAAACACACAAATGCAAGTCTCTTACCGTTATATAAATAAGGAAGCATCTCTTTATTATTCTTGTCATTTCATATGTGTTGATCCTGTTTCAGAAGTAGATTTCAGTTTGGTGAAAAGAAGCAGCAGCTGAACGAAGTGATACTCTGAGACACTGCTTTTGTTTTGGCTGGTTTCATTAAGAGCAGGTGCAAAACAGAAGGAGAAAGTGACACTGTCATACCATCCATAGGCTTTAACAAACGCTTTTTTGTCATCTCCGTCAACAGGCTTACTTGACCATTTGGTATTCATAGGCACTAATGCATCTCTCTCTCACTTCTTTTGCTCATACACACACACAGACACATTCACCCTCAAAAGACTTGTTCTCTGTCTATTTCTCATTGCTATTCCTCTATGATGCTCTTGAGCCGCCACTGAATTACCAAGTCAATTTGCAGTGCTTAATAAAAGACTGTCCCTCTTTGAAGCCAGAAAAGGGGTGTGAAAAAAGGAGCTAGAACAAGTTTGGCCTTGCCCTCTAGACCCCAGGGCATGCTTTTCTTGATATAATTATTCAATTCACATAAAAAATCTACAAACAACCATTAACAAGGATGACATGATCAGACAGCTTCCAACACAACAGAGCAGCATATATACTCAAGGGCACAGGCAGAGGCTTAAATCTTGACCTTTACCACAAAGATATGACATGTTTCACGTGGCACGAAAAAGCTGAAAATAGTGCGGATTTATGTTGTCGCCCATTTTAACTGGTTGCAGTTATACTGTTGCTTGAGCTAGGTGTGAAACAGGCCTAAGGAATTGTTCACACAGAATGTTGATTTGCTGCTTTTCCATTGTTTTTCTTTGTAAACATCCTGTAGACAGATTTGTTTAACAGTTGCACTCACGTCGTTTCACGCATGATATGCCATTCTAAAAATACAGTGCTTAAGTTATAAGAAGTTTAACCTTTTTTCCAACTGCTCTGTGTTTTTAAAACTGTTCTGTGTGAATGGCCACAAATTCTGTTATAGAGAGGCTAAAATAAAGGATTCCCCTTCAGGAACTCGAGCTGCGTCCGAAAACGCTATGGGGAACGCTTCCAGCGTAACCACGCTCTGAAATATGTGTGTAAAAGTCCAATAGAGAAGCAAGACGTCACGGGCGGGGTGACGTAGAGGCCAGGAAGCTATAAAGCATGTGCGGTGAAAGCAGCCGGCAGCTTGTGTCTTTCTGTCAGGCATCCTGTTGAGGCAGGGGCAGAGGCCCGGGGAATGGAGAGTGCAGACGTGGCCGAGGCTTTGTCTGTACGTCTTTCCCACGATCGCTCTGCTCCCGGGAGTCTACCTCCGCCTGGAGCTGTGGAAGCTGTGGGTGTGGCCCCTGAGGGGGCACAACTCATAGCCTCCAGTCTCGCAACCAAGGTTGTTGAGACCATCCTCCAGTCCAGAGCTCCCTCTACGAGGAAACTGTACACTTAAAGTGGAAGCTTTCCACTTCTTGGTGCAGAGACTGCCAGCTCGACCCAGTTATCTGCCCAGTTGACACAGTGCTTGAGTTCCTGCAGGCCCGTCTCTCCACAGGGTTGACCTGCTCCACCCTGAAGGTGGTTTTTCCATGGGCAGAGACCCACTTGTACAAGTTTCCTTCACGGTGCACTGAGGCCTCTGGCCAGGTGTAGCTATGAAATGGTGTACGGGATGCTTTCCATAACCTCGAGTCCTCTGATCTCTCCCTCTCCTCGGGGGTCAAGACTCACTCTCTAGAGTTGGCTCAGCATGCTGCGGGATGGTCCTCGCTGATGACTTCAGGTTCTTACCTGCAATTTGTGCCACTCCTGGCTCTTCTTCTCTCACCCTAGCTGTGCTCTCCCACACTAGGCAGGGATTTGTAAGTCTGGTGGCGTGGGCATCTCATTCCCCATAGCGTTTTCGGATGCAGCTCGAGTTCCTGATAGGGGAACGTCTCAGGTTACGTATATAACCCTGGTTCCCCGAGGGAACGAGGCACTGCGTCCTGGACCACACTTCTGGCATCCCTGCGAGCGCTTGCCTCTCTCTATCAGAAGCTGCTGGCTGCTTTCACCACGCTTTATAGCTTCCTGGCCTCTACGTCACCCCGCCCGTGACATCTCGCTTTTCTATTGGACTTTTACACATGTTTTTCAGAGCGTGGTTATGCTGGAAGCGTTCCCCATAGCGTTTTCGAACGCAGCGTCTCATTCTCTCCGGGAACCAGGGTTACATACGTAACCTGAGACAATTCTTCACCACCTAATACAGACTTTAATGAGGCTTTTTGGATTAAGAGAGCTACTGCATTGGTAGAAATTATAAGTGTGAAACGCCATCAAAGATAAAGGAAAAGTGTGGGAATGAAATTGATTTATTATACATTGTTAGCAATTACATTTGACTCTACTCAGGAAGCAAGCACAAAACCTGACTCTGCATTTCTCTGTACTTAAATCTGTTTTCAGTTGTAATTCCAGTCCAAACATTGATTACATTTTTTTTTTACATTTATCTGACCACCCTGACATTTCCACAGTTCTTAAAGGAATAGTTTACCCTGATTTTTTATGCATATGACTTTCCAGGATTTTTCTCCATTTAATGCAAGTGAACAGGTTTCAACATAGTCCATTTCCAGAATAAACATTTCCTGATAATGTACTCATTACCCACTCACTATGTCATCTAAGATGCTAATGTCTTTCTGTCTTTAGTCAAAAAGAAATTAAAGGGATAGTTCACCCAAAAATGAAAATTTGATGTTTATCTGCTTACCCCCAGGGCATCCAAGATGTAGGTGACTTTGTTTCCTAAGCAGAACACAAACGGAGATTTTTAACGAAAATCTGTGCAGTCTGCCAGCCAAATAATGGAAGTGGATGGGCACCAGACCTTTAAAAGTAAACAAAAACATGCACAGACAAATCCAAATTACACCCTGCGACTCATGACGATACATTGATGTCTTAAGACACGAAACGATCGTTTTTTGCGAAAAACTGAACAGTATTTATATCATTTTTTACCTTTGATACACAGCCACGTCCATCTGTCCTGAGCACGAGCTTGTCATCCGGCTCGTTACAGTACATGTGAACGTGCTCTGGCGTAGAATACGCAAACACCGTAAGGGGAAATCGGTGAAAAGTCCCGGATGAGTAATCTTTTAGCTTTAAATTGATATGAACAATCAGGATAAGCGCAAGTAATTACCATTTTGAATAGCCGCTATACCCACAATCTCTGTGCACTGTGTAAACAATGAGTGTTGTATTCATGCGACAGATCGCCTCCGGCGTTTGCGTATTCTACGCCAGAGTGCGTACATGTGTAACGATCCGGATTATAAGCTTGTGCTCAGGACAGATGGATGTGTTTGTGTATCAAAGGTAAATAATTATATAAATACTGTTCAGTTTCTCGCAAAAAAACAATCATTTCGTGTCGCAGGGTGTAATTTGGATTTGTCTGTGCATGTTTTTGTTTACTTTTAAAGGTCTGGTGCCCATCCACATCGATTATTTGGCTGACAGACTGCACCGGTTTTCGTTAAAAATCTTGGTTTGTGTTCTGCTGAGGAAACAAAATCACCTACATCTTGGATGCCCTGGGGGTAAGCAGATAAACATCAAATTTTCATTTTTGGGTGAACTATCCCTTTAAGTTTAAGGAAAACATTCCAGAATTTTCTCCATATAGTGGACTTCAATGCAGATCCGAGGTCCAAATTGCAGTTTCAGTGCAGCTTCAAAGGGCTCTACATAATTCCATCTGAGGAATAAGGGTCTTGTCTAGCGAAACAATTGGTCATTTTCAAAAAAAAAATACATTTATATACTTTTTAACCCTTAAAGACCTAGAACATTTTTGGGGCACCTGAGGCACCTGTATATTTCTTTGTTTTTTCAGACCTATTCTAGCAGTCAGCATCAATTGTCATATATCATTATAAACATAAGAACTTGAACTTTATGTCTAGCTAATTTAAAATTACAAATTTCCTTTTGTTTTCTCTAAAAATTAGTGAATTTCCAGAATTTTAGGAAAAAACGCTACCAACAATTGGGTGTTTTTTACTGTGTACTCAAACAAAAACTCCTGAAGTTTAGATTTTTTTCTTTAAAAATTTGTATTTAGGTGTTTTACACTTCCAAATAAAATTTTGTCTATATATAACATTCCCCAAGCAAGTTATAGCCAATTATTACAATATTATTTAGGTGCTTTTCAGTGAAAAACAGGCCCATTTCGTTTATTGACAATATAGATCTGTCCAAAAACGTTTCAGGAGTAAAGTCATTGCAGAAACAGTGTTAAATAATAGCAAAACACAGTAAAAAATAATTTACTATTTCATAAATATATTCTTAATCCAAAAGATGAACAATAAACACAAATAGTGTAGAAAGTAGCACAAGAAAAAATGCACAAACTGTCTTGTGCAACAAAAAAATAAATAAACAATCCAAATTATTCACAAACTACACACAAAATGAGAGAGAAATATACAGAGTGCAACCGAAAAAATAGTACAAATAATCTTTAAAAACTATATAATAATTAGTTACATAATATAACAACCAAATAGATGGATCTGCTGGCTGTAGTCTGCGTCGGAATCTATTTTACCGGGACATCGCCTAGTGACCGAAAACCCACATTCCAGTGCTTTATCCGATATCTACTGTTGTTTCATCCTTGTTTTTGGTTTGTTTTATGTCAAAGGGCTCTGTCGTGAGTATTTCTGTACATTTTCAAAGAATGCTGTCATGCAAATGTGTTATTTTGCGTTTGTTTTCATGCACGCAAGACGCACTTTGCTTTCACTTTGCGTCTGTTCAGATCTGCAAAGAAACATACTAATCGGTGGTTCAAAAGACCAAAACCTATGTTTATTGGTTGAATAGATGACAGTTTGAACCAATCGGGGCACAGGGGTGGGACTAAGCATCAACAATCGTTCCTGTTTGGCTCAGAGGACCAAAACGTGTTGATTTCATCTGACGAATCAGTGCTGAGGAAATGTGATGACGTAATCACGCTTACTACGGAGTCTCTGAATATCCAAATGAGACAAATGCGATATCACTGAAAAGAGCAGACTCTGTACTTTACGAGACTTTTTAAAGCATTCAAATTATGATTAGCGGTTCAAAAGTTATTAAACATTTAAGACCAATAGTTATTTTTAGCCGCCGGCGGCTGTCTCGGTCTTTGAGGGTTAACCACAAATGCTCATCTTGCGCTAACTTGACCTCACACATTACGTAATCATGCACATGTGACATAGGCAAAAGAACCAACAAAGCAAACGTGCAAAGAAAGTCCAACAAACCTGGAACTCAATTTCTTCGAGGGCAGGCGCAGACGGATGTCTCTTGTGGAGAGCCAGACTTTCTGCCCAGGAGCATATGTGGGACCCGGAATTCTCTTCTTGTCAGCGGAGGTCTTGGTTCTGCGCACTGCCCTTTGTAGATGATGGTGAGCCTCGTCCCAGACTCTCTCGCTCTCCCGGAACCAGTAATCCACTGCGGGCACCTGTGATGGTTCGCCATTCCAGGGGAAGAGAGGTGGTTGGAAGCCGAGCACACACTGGAATGGCGTGAGTCCTGTGGTGGGTTGCCGCAGTGAATTTTGGGCGTATTCAGCCCAACCCAGGAACTGGTTCCAGGAGTCCTGGTGACCGTGACAGAATGTCCGGAGGAACCGCCCCACCTCCTGGATCTTCCTCTCCGTCTGCCCGTTGGTCTCAGGGTGGTATCCAGAGGAGAGGCTGACGGTCACACCTAGGAGTTTTAGAAATGATTTCCATACCCGTGAGATAAACTGCGGTCCGCGATCTGGGACGATGTCTTCTGGGATGCCATAATACCGGAAGACTTTATTGAAGAGAAGTTCTGCAGATTCTAGAGCTGTGGGAAGACCTTTCAGGGGTATTAGTCGGCAGAACTTTGAGAATCTATCGACAATGACAAAGATACAGGTGTTACCATCAGATGAGGGGAGATCGGTCATAAAGTCAACTCCCAGGTGTGACCAGGGGCGGTTCGGCACAGGCAAGGAATGGAGTTTCCCAGCAGGCAGATGACGTGGACTTTTGGACATCGCACACTCCTTACATCCTTGAACATACCTCCGTACATCCCTTGCCATGTGCGGCCACCAGAAGTGATCCGTCAGCAGCGAGAGAGTGTTGTTGGCCCCTGGATGTCCAGTGCCCAGGGAGGTATGCGTGGAGTGGATCAGATCTACCCGTTGGGTCCTAGGGATGAACTTACGAGCTGGTGGACAGCCCGGCGGAGATCTGGGTTCCGGAGTGGCGACAGCCGGAGGGTTGGTCCATTCAATGGGTTGGACGACGAGGTTTTCCGGGAGTATGGTTGAGGGTGCGTCAGGCAAGTCGTGGGAATCATGGATACAGGACAGAGCATCTGCTCGGACATTCTTGGATCCTGGCCGGTAGGTTATAGCAAAATTAAAACGAGAAAAGAACAGGGACCATCTTGCCTGACGGGGACAGAGTCTCTTGGCTTCTCAAAGGTACTGCAGATTTTTGTGATCTGTTATCACTTGAAACTGATGGCTGGCACCCTCCAACCAATGTCGCCACTCCTCCAGAGCGAGCTTGATAGCAAGGAGCTCGCGGTTGCCGATGTCATAATTCCTCTCCGCTGGGCTGAGCTTCCGGGAATAATAGGCACAGGGATGAAGCAATGGAGGAGTACCGTGGTGTTGTGAAAGGATTCCTCCCACACCGGTAGTAGAGGCGTCCACCTCCACCACGAAAGGGAGATCAGGGTCAGGATGGGTCAGGAGAGGTGCCTGAGTGAAGGCGTCCTTGAGGTTTTGGAAGGCTGCAGCCGAGTCTGGAGTCCAGAGCAGGGTACGTGGTTTTCCCTTGAGCAGACTGGTAAGTGGAGCAGTGATAAGGCTGTAGTTCTTTATGAAACGGCGATAGAAATTGGCAAAACCTAGGAATCGTTGGAGCTCTTTGATGGTAGTGGGTTCTGGCCAGGACACAACTGCAGCCACCTTCCTCTCATCCATGCGGACCCCCTCCTGGTCTATGATGTATCCAAGGAAGTGTACTGCTGACAAATGGAATGAACACTTTTCCGCCTTGAGGTACAGGTGGTGTTCCCGTAGCCATTGAAGGACCTCCGCAACGTGGAGGCGATGTTCGGCCTCACTCCGGGAGTAAATCAGAATATCATCTATGTAGACGACAACGAAGTGGTGAAGGAACTCCCGGAGTACCTCGTGGATAAAGTTTTGAAATACGGAGGGGGCGTTGACCAATCCATAGGGCATGACCAAGTACTCGTAGTGGCCAGTAGGGGTCACGAAGGCCGTCTTCCATTCGTCCCCCTCACGTATTCTCACGAGGTTGTACGCGCTGCGGAGGTCCAGCTTAGTAAACACCTTGGCAGTACGCAGTTGCTCGAGGGCCGCAGGGATGAGAGGAAGGGGGTAACGGAACTTGACTGTACCTTGGTTGAGTATACGGTAATCAATGCATGGCCGCAGCCCTCCATCCTTCTTTGAGACGAAGAAGAAACTGGATGCTGCGGGTGATGGCCGGATATATCCATGATCGAGAGCTTCCTTTATGTACTCCTCCATTGCCTTGGTCTCCGGAAGCGACAATGGGTAGATCTTACCTCTGGGCATTGGAGCATCCGGAACAAGGTCAATGGCGCAGTCCCATGGCCGATGTGGCGGTAGCTGGGAAGCTCTCTTGGGGCAGAAGACGTCCTGGAATGCTGAATAGACTGAGGGAATCTTGACTGACTGTTTCTCAACAGGACTCTCGATCGAGGTGACGTTGACAGCTAACCGTTTAGGGTTGGGACGTGGAAGATCTGGAAAGCAGCGGTCAGTACATCCTTTTCCCCACTTGGTAATTTCTCCTGTGCCCCAAGAGAGGATGGGATCATGAGCTACCAACCACGGGCGCCCCAGGATGATGTCCATAGTAGCTCCCTCCAGAACCAGAAACTGAATCTCCTCACGGTGTAGAACTCCGACTTGAAGGATGATGGGTTCACATTTTCGGTGAATACGAGTCCGTGAGTTAATCCTGTTGGTTATGGGTTGAATCTGGTAGATGGTAGCTGAAGCTTTGGTTTGCAGCTGGAGCTGGCGACAGAGGGTGTCCGAGATAAAGTTCCTCGCTGACCCGGAGTCGATGAGGGCTGCGACTGTAACACAAGAGGCGTGGGTGGTTAACTGAACATTGGTAGTCAGTGGATGCATATTACCCAGATCAGAACGAATTACACTCACCAAGGATTGCACTGGACGTAGAGGACAATTGAGACGGACGTGTCCCGCAGCCCCACAGTACATGCAAAGACCCCGGGTCAGCCTTCTCTGTCGCTCAGCTGCAGAGATCTTCCCTGATTCCAGGATCATTGGTTCTGGTTCTGGAGGGCTGGCGGTTGACATGGGTCGGAGGAGTGCAGTAGTGGCAGACTGGTCTTGGTATGATTTCAAACGGTCAGAACAACGGAGTGACTGCTGAATGAATTTCTCCAATCCCATCGAATCATCTAAAGCAACTAACTGCATCCGGAGATTGGGTTCCAGGCCGAGCCGGTACGTGGTCAGTAACGATCGCTCATTCCATCCGCTGGCGGCGGCCAGAGTGCGAAAACGTAGGGAGTAATCTTGAGTCGTCATTCTTCCCTGTTTTAGATGATACAGTTGTTCTCCTGCGGATACTTCAGTATCAGAGCATCCGAAAACCTCCTTGAAATGAGCGATGAAGGTCTGAAGCGATTGAGTTGCCGGCCCGGCCTGCTGATATAGTGTATCAGCCCACTTGAGAGCTGGTCCGGTAAGCAGAGACGTGATGAAGGCAATCTTTGAAGAATCTGTGGGCTAGAGAGCATGTTGCATTGTAAACACAAGTGAACATTGTAACAGAAATCCGCTGCACTCCTCCGCCCCGCCAGAGTAGGGCGCTGGTCGGGCCATGGGACTGGAATGAACGGGGACCAAAGAAGTGCTGGGTGCCGGTGGTGCTGTGGGACGAACTGGAGTTGGGATGGTGGCATGACTGGCCAACAAAACTTTCCGGAGTGAGTCCACCAGCTCTTGAAACGGATCCAACGTGCTCATGCTGTTCGCTGTCTGGGTCCGGGCTAACTGTTACGGAAGCAGACCAAACAAGAGAGGTAAGAGTGAATATGAACAGGTTTACTGATAGCAGAGCAAGTTGATGATGATAGCGTGCAGAACCGGGTAAGTATAACAGTCCTAGATGAGTTTCTTGATGAGTAGATTGAATTATGAAGACTGGATGTTTTTCCTTCCCAGGAACGACGGGAGGAGGACCGGTGAAGCCAGACACACTCACACACACACTGCTGGAGTTCCGTAAACAGACTTATGGCTGACACACCGCTGACTGGAGACTGAGACTTGACTTCGGCTGGAATAGACGAGAATACAGGTAAGTATCAGAAGGTAAGGTTCGAGGTAAGTATGGTAGGGATTTGAGAACACAAGAGTGAAGCTCAATGAGTCCGCTTCGTGCAAACGAGCCCGGACGCTGATGACTGTGTGTGAGGTGTCTTTATAGTGCGTGGTTAATTGGGTGCAGGTGCGTGATGATTAAAACTCAGGTGACTGTGATCTTGATGTGATTGTGGGTGCAGAACCTGACCAATCCGTAACACCTTTAAGGGCAATAAGGGTTTTCTCTAGTCAAATTAGATCAACAGATTATGGGTAAATAATCAGGATATTTTTATTTGTGGGTGAACTATTTGTTTAAAAGACAGTACATGAATGAATAAATGTACTGTATATAAAATCTTGTCTGTGATAGTCTGTAAGTATAGCCTGACAGATCGCCAATATTTCAGAAATGCAACCTCCCATGTGATTTTACCTCCTATGTTCATTCAGAATCTAATATTTTATGGAAGTAAACATTACCGATTGCAGGGCTGATAAATCAAGGTGCATAAAGAATCTTTGATGAAGTGAGTATTTTGAACACTCATATTGGATTTTTAGTGCACCCAGAGATGTATGTGTTTGTTTTGTCAGTGACTGCAATCTGTTATACTGAAGGATCTGCTGATGTAGAAATTGATTGAGAACAGGTAGTTATTTAACAGATGTTTTTATCCAAAGCAACTTGTATTACATCTGTTAGAAGGACAACCACACTGAAAGAACCTGGGGTTAAGTGCCATGCTCAAGGGCACAATACCTGGCCTAATTATTGTGGCACTATTTGGCTGAAATGACCTTCTCTTGACACTCTGGTACTATGACTGAATGGAGGTCTAAGATGCTGCCATGGAAGGATTGCTAGCTGAAAATGGGCCTTTCCTTGGAAGTGAATTAATCTGTTTTCCACCAACAGTCTATTTTTCTTACCTCAGCAGCTGTGCAGCACTGAATTGCATTGGTTGTGTGTACATAAACCCTTACAGCTGCAATTAAATGGCCAATATGTTATACCAAGAGTCTCCAGCTGGAGCGACTCTTTTCCACAGCAAGTGTCAAATACCAAAGTAATCTTCAGGTATGATCATTTGGGTTATTTGACCCATGCATGATTTGGAACCCATATTGCTACAGTATATTTTGAGATATACATTTAAGGTCAAAAGTTTAAATACATCTTGCAGAATCTGCAAAATGTTAATTATTTTACCAAAATAAGAGGAATCATACAAAATGCATGTTATTTTTTTCATTTATTACTGACCTGAATAAGATATTTCATATAAAAAAACGTCTACATATACTCCACAAGAGAAAATAATAGTTGAATTTTTAAAATGGCCCCATTCAAAAGTTTACATACACTTGATTCTTAATACTTGTCACAAGGAGGGTCAGAGACGTGCGGATCCATTTGCAGCATTTATTTGATACAAAACAAACAAACACAAAGGGGCAGGCAGAAATCGTTGTCAAAAAACAGGCAGAAAGGTCGGGGCTGGCAGCAAGAATCAAACACGGGAGGGAGTCCAGGAATCAAAACACAGGGAAAACAAACTCGGGAAGAAACGCTCGGAAATACAGACCATACGGAACAATAAGACTTCGCCAAGAGCTGTGTGTGTGAGTGGCTTAAATGCATGAGAGTCAATGTGAAACAGATGTGTACAGCAATCAGTGCAGTGGGAAACGAGGAGCAGCTGTGTGCAGGGATTGGTGCAGTGGCTTATGGGGGCTGAAGTCCATGAAGTGTAGTGCAAGAGTTAGTGATGACAGGACGACTCAAATCGTGACAATACTGTGTTGTTACCTGAATGATCCACAGCTGTGTTTTTTGTCTCTTTGTTTTTTTTGTGATAGTTGTTCATGAGTCCCTTGTTTGTCCTGAACCGTTAAACTGCCCACTTTTCTTCAGAAACATCCTTCAGGTCCCACAAATGTTGGGGTTTTCCAGCATTTTTGTGTATTTGAACCCTTTCCAACAATGACTATGATTTTGAGATCCATCTTTTCACACTGAGGACAACCGAGGGACTCAATTCAAATGCTTACTGATGCTCTAGAACAGGGATCCTCAAATCTTACCCTGGAGGTCCAATGCGCTGCAGAGTTTAGCTCTAACCCTAATCAAACACACCTGAGAATGCTAATCAATGTCTTCAGGATCATTAGAGAATCACAGGTAGGTGAGTTTGATCAGGGTTGGAGCTAAACTCTGCAGCGCATTGGACCTCCAGGGTAAGATTTGAGGAACCCTGCTCTAGAAGGAAAAACAGCACATTAAGAGCCAAGGGTGTAAACTTTTGAACAGAATTAAGATGTGCACATTTTACTTATTTTCCCTTATTTAGTACTGCCCTTCAGAAGCTACAGAAGATACGTAGATGTTACCCAGAAAACAAAATAAGTTAAATTTACCCTGATCTTCAAATTATAAAAGTTTTCACCCCACGGCTCTTAATGCATCGTTTTTCCTTCTGAAGCATCAGTGAACGTTTGAACCTTCTGTAATAGTTGCATATGAGTCCCTCAGTTTTCCTCAGTGTGAAAAGATAGATCTCAAAATCATACAGTCATTGCTGGAAAGGGTTCAAATACACAAAAAAATTGTGGGACCTTAAGGATTTTTCTGAAGAACAGCGAGCTATCAGAGGTGGAAAGTAACGAATTACATTTACTCGCGTTACTGTAATTGAGTAGGTTTTTTGTGTACTTCTACTTTTTAAAGTAACTTTTAAATTTTGTAATTTTACTTTTACTTAAGTACGTTTTGATTTAAGTATTGTACTTAACTACATTTTAAATATCATCCGTCACTGAGTAAAAATAAAAAAATAAAAAAATAATACTAAAAAAAATAATTAAATAAATGTGCGTGGAGGGAAGGAGGAGATCGCGCACCGGAAACTACTGATTGCTTGGTGAGCTGGAGAACAAACGCAGCAGGGCCGTGCACAGACCTTTTGAGGCCCAGCCGGCATTTCAACGTTGATTCACTGTTGAAACAACGTCAGGTACCATGGTTGGATCAACGGTGAAAAACCTTTCGGATTTGCAAAAATTTTCAACGTTGATATTGTGACGTCTTTTCAACGTGGAAGTAACAACGTTGATTCACCGTTAAAATCGCGACTTTGTTTCACCCTCTTACCTTTCGGGTTATGGTCATCTATCGACGTTGGATCAACGGTGAATAACCTTTCGGATTTGCAAAAATGTTCAACGTTGATATTATGACGTTGATTCACCGTTGAAATCGCGACTTAGTTTCACCGTCTTACTTACCTTTCAACAACGGTGAATACACCACTGTACATTCAATTACAACCAGTTTGCATTTAGATCAACACTGTACGTACATGTTAGTTAAAAATCAAATGACTAGCAGCAATGGTATCAACTTCAATAAACTAACACATGATCAATATTATAAAACAAGTTTTATTTTGGAAACATACACTGTAAATAAAAAATAAAAACTGTCAAAAACATTTTCCAAAAACAATACAAATACATTAATTCTGCTCACATGTTATTGTAGCCCAGTCTGTGATGAATACAAAGTAATCAGACTTTATTACACATTACCAGTCAGAAGTTTCTCACAGTAAAATTTTAAATGTTTTTTTAAGTCTCTTCTGCTCACCAATCCAAGTACAGAAAATTTGAATAAAATATATTTGTACTATTTAAAATGTTTTTTATTTGAAGATATTTGAAAATGTAATTTAATCCTGTGATGTGAAAGCAGAATTTGTATCATTACTCAAGATCCAGTCACATTAAACTTCAGAAATCATTCTAATATTCTGATTTGCTGCTAAAAAAAAAATATGTTGAAAACAGCTCAGTGGAATTCTTTCAGTTTGCTTTGATGAACTGAAAATGAAACAATTTATCTGATATAGAAATCTATTGTAATATTATAAATGTCTTTATTATCACTTTTGATCAATGTAAAGCATCTTTGCTAAATAAAAGTTTTGAAGTATGGTATATAATTTTACAAATGCTTTATTTCAAGTAAATGCTAATCTTTGGATCTTACTATTCATCAAAGAATCCTGAAAAAAATCTACTGCTTAAATATTGATTATAATAAATGTTTCTTGAACAGTATATTAGAATGATTTCTAAAAGATCATGTGACACTGATGACTGGAGCAACAGGAATAAATTACATTTTAAAATATTTTAAATAATATTAAATATCATTTTAAATAATACAAATATTATAAAGCAGAAGGAAATTTAATAAAAAATAAAATAAAAAAACCTTACTGTTCAAAAACTTTTGACTTGTAGTGTATTTTTTTTTCTGATACTGAAAAAAACACACAGATGTCAGGGTTTAAACTTCTCCAAATCCCTAGACCCCAGAAGGTTAAAGACTCAAAGTTTTTGTACAATAACATGCATATTTTGCGCTGCACAAGAGAAACCTTTTTTGACTAAAACCACTTGATCTCTTATTTGGTGGTTAACTATAGTTCTGTGAAAACAGGTTTACAATTGTGTCTCATTATAAGAGATGTGTACATTTGTGCAGTGCAAATGGGTAAAAGACTTTGAGAATGGAACCTGCAACAGACACCATGTCGTGGTGAAGGGATCAAAAAGCAATCGCCTTAAAATTCTTTAGGCAGGAAATACCTTAAATGGAATGTATTTATTATTTTAAGCCAAAATGTTTCTTCAAATTCTGATAATAACAACAGCCTTGTGCATATAGCATGGTTGTGCTTCGGGTGATCCCTGAAAGAGTCCCAGCTCTGTGTCCTCTCTCATGCTGTCCCCTCCTCTCTCTCTCCCACTTGTGTGCCTTCTGTACTGTCCTGCATAAACAAAAACACCAAAAATAACATTTTATAAAATTGACATATTCAGATTAAAGTTTAAAACAACATGGTTTTAATCACAATTCAAACTAAACAGTGTACTTAGTGAAACAATTCAAATCATATTGAGTACATTTGTATTACATTAAATAAACTTATAACAAAAGATCAATGAATCTCTACCAGAACTGACAGTGCAAAGATGAACAATTCCTTACCAAACTGCCAATAAGCTGGATCCTTAATGATTCTACAAGGAGAAAGAATAAATGATTTATTGGAATTTTCTTAAAAAGCTGTTTTTCGTTTTAAACCATTCCTTTAAACAATCTTAATTCATTTAAATTATAAAGACATTCCGTTATATGATATTCAGAAAAGAAAGATAAAGTATGTCATCTTTAGGACTGTTATTATAGGATTAAAATGTAAACACACCTGCAGTAATGCATGGCATTTATATAGAGAAATGTGAATCTCTAAAAGACAGACATTAACAAATACTAGCAACACACAACAACACCAGATATATCTACGACCAAATGAGCTAATATTGCTAGCGCGCTAAATGCGATTAGCATCCAACTTTTGCTGTCTGTGATAATAAAGCAGCACAAACACACACTCAAGTATTTAACTTCGGCAGTTTACATGTCCTTTACCAATTTGTAAACTCTTGTACTATTTTTTTTAAAAGGTAACGTTAATAATAAATACTTATTGTCTCACCTGATTTAGCCAGTGCTGTATGTTTTCAGAGACTCGCAGCTCACGTCTATTTCCTTTGTGTTCCGGTTTTTGTTCTCCGTTGGGATCTCACAATTCAAATACGCTCAAAATAAAAATTTAACAGGAAAATATAAAATAATTCGTGACCAACTGAATAATTTCGGTGAGCAGCAGCTCTCATACAGTCTATGCAGCCCACAACCTCACCAGAGAATGCGGTAACGGTCGAAATTTAAATTACAAAGGCCCGCGCAGTTCCACCTGTCAGGTTCCTGAATGACAGCCAGATGAACCAATCATGATCAAAGCAGTAAGGTAAAACAACCAATAGGAATTGTTTCAGCATGTTGCTGCGAAATGTATTTAGTTTTATTGTTGGTGATTATATTTAACATATTTATATTTTAATAATATTGTCCATAATCATTTAAAAGGCAAACATTTCTTTGTATGCTGAAGACATATCTTATGTTGATTTATAAGTTAACCTTGTTAATTATTATTATTATTATTATTATTTTTTTTTTTTTTTTAAATAATATTATAATTTAAACACTTGCTTTTGAAGGCACATATAACCGTTTAGCATTCAAAGTTTTAATAAAGTTGTTTTACCGTTGAAACAACAACCGACCTAATTTCAAACAAATTTCAACGTTGAATTTCGGTCATGTGTTGACTGATCTTCAACCATTTAGCATTCAACGTCACATCAACGTTGTTTCACCGTTGAAACAACAACTGACCTTATTTCAACTGACCTTATTTTTTGAAAAAAGGGCACCCCCCCAACCCCTCCACCACCAAAAAAATAACACAACATAATATTCTTATATTATATTTAATTAGTATTAAAAACTTTTATACAGATATACATACATCAGCACATTCAGCAGATCATCAGATTAGCTCAACATCACACCGGTGTGGTGATGCATATGAACCTTTATAGACATACTAGTGTTTATTTCATAAAGACAACGTTTCATTTATTCAAACAACAAAATATTTTACCGTTACAAGACGAAGACATTCATCTGCTTCTGCTCTATGACTCTATGACTGACCTGCTGTAACAAACTTACCTAAGTTCGCGGCGCTCAGGGGGCGGAGTTGTGAAGTTTGACTGACAGTTTGAGCGGTTCTAAGAGATGCGCTTTTTAATGCCTTTAATTGGTTAAATATTTGTTAAAAAGACAAACAGACGTAAAGGGTTATCAATAGCATTGATTTATAAAAATAAAAATAAAAACTCCCCAAAAAAAGGGCACTTCCGAGTGTAATTACAAAAAGGGCATGTGCTCTGCACAGGTTGAGCCCTATCTGTGCACGTGCCTGAAACGCAGCGCGCTTACTCAAGAAAGATGGAGACGGAAAGTTGTGCAGACTTACATCTCTCGGCTTCATGCATGAAGCAAACCGTCGCGCTAATGTCAAGGTAATAACAAACTTGCGCGTACCTAATGTATAACACTCGTGTAAATCAGAGTCGTACATTCGGCACGCATAAGTCCGCTATTGATTCACAAACTATGCGCGCTCTCTGGGCTCTGATCCCCATAGTATTTTTGCGTCAAAACATTTGCCTAGTTGTCTAAATTACTGTCCTGTGAGTGTTTTATAATGAATGCTCACTCATCGAAGAGGAGTGAGGCTCTGTGTTTATGAGCATCAGGCGCGCACTGACAGTTCACTGATCGTGTCTTTGTGGAACTTTCACATCGACGTGTTTCAACAGATTTAGAATGTATTTGCTGTAGTTTGAATTCGTATGTTATTTTTTTTTTTAATGGAAACAGTAGATATTCAGTCAGTCAAGTTCAAATGGATAGGTTTAGTGGTCTTTTGGTATCTCCCTGTCCTGTTTGGTAAGGCAGGTTCACTTATTTAAGAAAAAGTACTCTGAAGTTGTAAAGAATGTCTGAAGTAAGGAATTCAGGAGGTTTAAATCTATATATATAATTTTAAAAAGTTAGAATTTAGCAGAGTTTTTTTATTTAAAGGTTATAAGGTATATTTAAAGTTTTAATTTAAAGTTTGTTTGAATTTTGAGTTTTTTATAACATGCAGTAGAAGAATAATAAGGCAAAACAAATGTTTTGGTTAATACAAAAGACTTAAAAATAAATACTTTTCTCTTTACTGCGGAAGTAAATAAGTAAATAAATAAGATAATAATAAATAAGAGGACATGTCTGGCATAAGGGGGCCTTGCAAAATTGAACGGAGAAGGAGGGGGGGGCCCCGCAGTAAAAAAAAAGGTTGGGAAACCCTGCTCTACTGAATTCACAGTTTATGCAACATTCAGTGGTTGCGATGTTTAAAGTTTTATGGAATTATTTGCCTAAAAAAATCCCTAAATGTTTTATATGGTTATTTTTTTATTGTATCTTATTTATTTGTTTTTATTGCACTTTAATTTGTAAAGTTGTTTCCTCAAATAAAAAAAAACTAGGTTGAGAATTATATCCCCTTGTTTTTTTTGTTTTTTTTAAATAACACTTGAATCCCCCACCCAGCACTGATGTTCAAAAAAATAAAAAAATAAAATAAAATTACTCACTAAATTTTACTTTACGTAAAATTTTAAATGAGTTATTTTTTAATTTTGCTTGAGTAGATTTTTTGACCAGTACTTTTACTTGTACTTAAGTAAAATTTCATTGAAGTAACTGTACTTTTACTTGAGTAGCATATTTTATTACTCTTTCCACCTCTGGAGCTATTCAACTGTTCCGGACAAACAAAGGACTTATGAACAACTATCACTAAATAAAAATTACACAGCTGTGGATCATTCAGGTAACAACACAGTATTAAGAATCAAGTGTATGTAAACTTTTGAACAAAGTCATTTTTATAAATTCAACTATTGTTTTATCATGTGGACTATATGTAAACATCTTTTATGTGAAATGGAAGACTCATGTCAGTAGATAAAAAAAAAAACACAATTAATTTTGTATGATCCCTCTTATGTTGGTAAAATAATTAACATTCTGCAGATTCTGAAAGATTCTGTCATTTGTGTTATGGAGAAGGAGAAGCCAGCGGATTTTATACTACTAAACTTGTTTGGCTACTATATATTCAAATTGATGCTTGAGTGGGTTTTGGAAGGGTACTTTACATGAAGTCTTGAAGTAGATGCAAATATATTCATGTCTGTATCATAGATATGTTCTGCATTTATCAGTTTATTCTTTTCCGTTTCACCTTCATTTGTCATCACACTTTCTACTTTGCTTTCACATCTACATATTTTCTCATAAGTCTCTGCTTTGGTTTTTCCAGGTGGATTTTGCTATTCCTGGTTTGGGCACTGGCATGTACATGTGGCTGCATAAAACAAGTATGACATCTTGGTTGCTCTGCTGGTCAGAAATAATGATCTTTTTGTCTTGGGTGTGTTCTACCTTTTTGTTAATGCAGAATTGCTTTTAAGGACTTATGTAATGTAGTACAACAAAGGACGAGTGGGGGAAAAAATAGAGCATATAGAATATGATAGTTACAATTAGCCTTGCGGTGACATCTCAGGAGATTAAACATTCTCCCTGCACTCACTTAAATGTCATCTAATACAGAATTATACACGGTTAAAACCATCTGATTGCTGTTGTGTACTCTGGGTGTTATGTGCACACAGCAACACAGTTGTATCTACCTGAGGAGGTGTGTGCACATGACCTCCCATGTGATGTTAATTTGCCAGTCTACAATAGATGTGTTCAATCTGTAGTCCTAAAACCAGGAATTAGCATTTTTGACACATGAGTTCTCCCTGCAATTTCCTATGGGTTTTTAGTGTAGCAGTTTTTATGGCTAAATTAATGTTGGCTTAATGGCTTAATGGCTTAATGTTATTTGAAGAGTTTTGTTCTTATAACATAAAATACGCATGGTCCAGAGTAGCTGTCCAATTAAGGAAAGGAAAGGAAAGGAGGTGATGTGAGGCCAAGTATGGTGACCCATACTAGGAATTTGTGTTCTGCATTTAACCCATCCAAGTGCACACACACAGTAGTGAACACACACACACACACACACCGTGAACACACACCCAGAGCAGTGGGCAGCCATTGCTGCGGTGCCCGGGGAGCAGTTGGGGGAACAGGGTCTTTGCTCAAGGGACTCACCTCAGTCGTGGTATTGAGGGTGGAGAGAGCGCTGGTGATTCACTCCCCCCACCTACAATCCCTGCCGGACCTGAGACTCGAACCTGCAACCTTTGGGTTACAAGTCTGACTCTCTAACCATTAGGCCACGGCTGCCCCAAATTAATTACTCATTATTCACCAAGCACACAGACCATGAGCAGTAGTGTTTTTTTGCCAAGTTGTAGGGGTGGGTGATATACCGGCAGACACAATTAACCATTAGAAATTTGTCAACCAGTCAAGACCGGCACCAAGGAGAGGGAGAACTGGCGGGCCTTGCCCCACCAAATGCGTAACTATCTTCTCTATCGCATTAATGCATTCACGTAACGTTGCTGTGCTACGTGGGTCATAAAAAATCTTATCGCTTTGATGCTTTTTAAGCATTGTGGTTTAAAACAAGTGACTTTAAGCTACTGAAATGCAATTAGCAAGGAAAGAGCTCATTTCCCTTTATACTGGCTTCGGAGTGCTGTCAGAGAGGCGCTATTTTTGCAGCTTTATGGGCCTTGAACGGTTAAATAAACACATTTGTATGTGTCAAAATGGCCGTCTTTACAAGTATCCTCATAAACACAGTAATTTAGGTCTTAAGTGAAAGCAAACAGCTGAGAAAGAAAACACATGTTAATCAAACATCAAAAGAGAGAAAGTCTCTCACTTCTTTTGACTAAATCACTTGTAAATTTAATAAGAATAAATATATATTTCATTAACACAATGAAGAATATGCAGTGTTGTTATACACTTGATTACTTTATACAGTATACGCAGCATTTCTTTTTTTTCTACTGTAGTTTTTTTTTTTTTTGTCCTTTTGCTTGTAATTAGTTTCAGTTAGTTTGTAGGTTTTTTATTTATTTATTTTAATTTAGGCCAGTATTGTTTTTTTTTATGATATTGACACTGGTGAAAAGAATTATGAAATGTCTATGGTATCAAAAGATTTTATATTGTGAAAAATAACTATATTGTGATATATATCATTACTGTGACATAAAATTACCCATATCATGATGTAAGATTTTTGTCATATTGCCCACTATGTAGACAAGAAATGAATAAATTTAAAGATAACATGGCAGCTTCAAAATTCACACTTGAGGTATGATTAAGGTGTAATTTTTGAAGTAGTGTTAAGTATTCTTAACCATAGACTGTTTTTTTTTTTTTACTCACTGCTATTGTAACATCTGAAAATATTCAAGAGGGAACCCATGTGAAATTAACTTTCCATCCATCACAGCTGAACAGCAGGATGGAGGTGTAGATACTTCTGCAATTTCCTGGAAGTGATTTGTAGAATTTACCAGATAAGTCTTCATTGAAAAATGGACATGATTGTCTGTGTCACAGTAAAATGGGAGAAGTAAATGTTCTAATAATAAGAAAAATAAGTTGCATTGCAAAATGAAGTTTTATACTATCATTTCACATTTTCGGGTCAATATTTTATTTTATTTTTTTTTATTTTTATTTTTTTTATTAAAGTAATTAATATTTTATACAGCAATGATGCAAAATTTACTATATACATTTGTGATGTTAAAACACGTAATTGAATTAAAATGTTCTTGTCAACTTTGTATTCATCAAAAAATCCTACATTTTTTTGCAAAAATGTTATGCAGAACAACTTTTTCCTGAACTGAAAATCAATATATTAGAATAATTCCTAAAGGATCGTGTGACACTGAAAACTGCCTGCTGAAAATGTAGCTTTGTCATAATCACAAGAATAAATTACATTTTAAATATAATTTAAATAGAAAATAACTATTTTACATTTTAATACTATTTTTAATGTGGTTTTGATCAATTAAATGTAGCCTTGGTGAGCATAAGAGACCTCTTTCAAACACAAAAACATTTGAAAATATTACCAACCCCCAATGTTTGAATGGTACTGCGTGTTATACTTTGGCATTGTGGTAATGAATGATTAAGCAAAACATGTTTGTGCGGTATTATTTCAGTCACATTTCAATAAAGATGTCAGAGCATGACAGTCAGCGCTGTCAATCATTACACTGAGTCTGAAATAAGACTGTTTGTATCATGCTTTTTAACCAAGATCCAACCTGGGTCATATTGTACAGTCCGACAAGCAGGACAGGGAATAGCAAAATCACACAGCGCACACCTGTCTTAAGTGCTCTATTCCATTATCCGCAGATTTTTTTTTTTTCTCTCCAGAGCAGTGCTTATACCTTTTCCCTTTTTCCATTTCAATTATTTCTCAGTAAGTAACTAGAGTTCTGCAATGACTTGTCCATTACACAACGATGAGTATCAAGCCTCTCTCTCTCACTTCTCATGTCTTAGGCCGTCTCAGCCTCATCCAGGAATGTGCCATCACATCCGATCTGGCTGTGTATCACTCACACTCCCTAGATTTAATTAGCAGTGGATTGGAGAGGCTGCCCTTGGGAAACAAGTTTTCTTTAGTCTTAATTAGTCTGTTAACTTCATCAGAGAGGCAGCACATTGTATGAACTCACAAGAGAAGCGGTGAGTATGACTGACTGGTTATTTTATTATGCAAAGAAGCTTACCTGTGATAGCTTTTGCACTTTTAGTCAACCGTCTATTATAATGATAATAATTAATGTATATGTGAAAACCTGGCTGGTCAGCATATGTTTGGTTTCTATTTAATTTTTGCATATTTATCATAGAAATTCAGCCCCAGCAAGACAGAACTACAGTACAAGAAGATAAAAGGGATAATGTGACTTTTCAGAGCTCTCTAGACAGACGGGATTGAAATCTTGCTTAAACGCTTGGGATTATTGGAGTTCTCTCGCAGACATGCAGTAATCTAAAGGATTAATGGAATTGTTCACTCAAAAATGAAAATGCTGAATCATTTATTCACACTGCAAAAAAAATAAATAATTGAAAAAATGTTAAATAAGGCAACTTGATGCAGTAAGACTTCTGAGTTGTCTCAACAATATTTTTTTAGTTCTTCCCAAGTTACTTTATTTACCCAACATAAATTTGTTTGTTCATGCAATGCTGATTGTCTTATTTTGCTGATACAGAAGGGTTAGATACGTAACAAACCAGGCCAGGGCCATAACAAACCAGAAGTTGGTCAGCCTTCCTCCACAGGGCAGTTCTGTGGACGTATGCGTCCAGTGCTCGCACTGGACACATAAAATTAAGCTTCTGTTAGCCGGGCTCCCTGAAGGGAGGAGGATGAAAAGCCTGTAGTACGACAGGGCGTGGTGCAACAGTGGGGACCTTAGGAAGGTATCCCATCTTGGGATATAAGAACGCTTTGGCCATACCAGGCACAAAGTCTAGAAAAGAAGGGGCCACTGAGAGGGCCTGAAGGTCCCCAACCCTCTTAAGGGAAGTAATAGCTAACAGAAAAGCAGTCTTAAGAGTGAGAAGACGATCAGAAATCTCTTCTAAAGGTTCGAATGGAGGCTTAGACAGAGCCTTTAGCACCACAGCCAGGTCCCACGTAGGGACGCGAGAGCGTACTGGAGGCCTCAACCTCAGCGCACCGCGGAGGAAACGTGTAACTAAGGGGTCTCTGCCCACTGAAGAGCCACCGAGAGGGGCGTGGTAAGCTGCTATGGCCGCCACGTAAACCTTCAGGGTGGAGTGGGTCAACACGGCGGAGAGGCGTGGTTGTAACATATCCAGCACTGTACCAACGGGGGAGTTAACTCGGTCAAACTGACGGTCTCCGCACCAAGAAGTGAAGAGCCTCCACTTCAAGGCGTACAGTTTCCTCGTGGAGGGAGCTCATTCCCAAAGCGTTTTGACGCAGCTCGACGTTCCTGGAAGGGAACCCTAAAGCTCACTAAAGATAAGTAAACAGCGATTTAAAAAAGGAATAAGAGACTAATTACAAGCAATAGGACAAAAAAAAATTACAGTAAAACAAATAAATAAATGCCACATACATTGCATTGAGTAAACTAATGCATAAAAACACTGCATTTTCTTCACTGTATAAATTAAATATTTATTTATAAAGTTACAAAAGTGATTTAGTCAAACAGTAAGAGATTTTCTCTCTTTTGTTGTTTGGTTAACATAAATGACAGACAGCATGATTAGACTGCGGTCACTTTAAGAGCTGCCCTGCAGCTGTTTGCTTTCACTTAAAAGGGTCATCCAATGCCCATTTTCCAAAAGTTAGTATGATGCTTTAGGGTCCTAATGAAAAGTTTGTAATATACTTTGATTAAAAATTCTCTATGGTAGTGTAAAAAAACACTCATTTTACCTGGTAAAAAATGCCTCTGTTCTCAGCAAGCGATATCAGTACCTGGCCCTTTAAATTTTATGAATCTCTGCTCACCCCGCCCCTCAGTCATTACATAGCACACGGGGTGTTGCCTAGACAACAGTTGGGGCTATAGTTGTATAGTTTGGGGGAAAATGGCACTTGGGGGGCTTTGAAGACACTGTACAACCCCATTCATTTAAAATTTAATATAAAAACAGGAGTTGGAACCGAAACGAGATGACACCTGCAAAGAAGTTCGGCAATTACTTCTTATACTGGACGTGTCTGAATGGTTAGTAAACTTAATGTCACTTTGATTTATCTTTATATGTACTGGCAGGATAGTGTACAGAGAGAGATACGAACGCGGTGTGTTTACTGTGTTTACTGTGGTAAAGAGACGAACGTGATGTGTTTACTGTGGTAAAGAGACGAACGCGGTGTGTTAACTGTGTTTACTGTGGTAAAGAGACGTACGCGATGTGTTTACTGTGGTAAAGAGACCAACGTGGTGTGTTTACTGAGGCATAGCTGATTGAACGAGCAAAAAAGTGATTGAACGAGCAAAAAAGTGATCAGTAATTAACATAACTTACTCCGTCCTTATATTGAAATACATAAATGTGAGTGTTATAGTCTTTACTCATGTGCAGTTGCAGGCTGTAAACACGTTTGCAGGTATACACCGTTTTAAACCATCTAGCGTTACAAAGCTAAGCTTTATACTGACCCTCGTTTATAAAGCAGTATGGTGAGAAATGATTAGTGTAAATGTTAACCCATTTAGGTAGATCGGCAGTCACATTCCCTCAGTGCTGTCAGTTTACACTCAGGGCAGGTCTATGCTAAAACACTGCTGTCTATCAACTATAGCAGGAGCGGCCTCTGTCGCTGTTACGCCACAACGACAGGCATCTGAGAACGGCTCGATATGAGAAGGGGCAAATTATTTTACTAAATTAAAAGAAGACTACTGGGCGGATCTTTGTCATTCTAGGGTGGTTGTGTACACACACTCCTAACACACATTTCAGTTCAAACAGCTTGTAAACATGCACGTGGCACCGGATGACCCTTTAAGGCTAAATTACTGTGTTTACAAGGATACTTGCAAAGATCGCCATTTTGACACATACAAGTGTATTTAACCGTTCACGGCCTATAAAGTGTCAGTCTCTCAGACTGCGTGAACATATAGCGACATAGTTCTCTTTCGCTGTTGATTGAGATTCAAAAATGTTTATTAACCACAATGTTAAAAAATGCATGCAAACGATAAGTTGCACAACAACGTCACGCGAGTGTGTAACCGCAATAGAGATGATATCCAAAATCTCTACCGATCAACAAAATTACTGGTTAATCGTGTCTACTGGTATATCACTGACCCTTCATTTAATAGGCAACTTAGTTTAATATGTAGACAATATTATCTTTGTTTGTAAAGCGTCATATAAAACCAAGATATCCAGGGTATAGATTTAAGTGGGTGAATATATTCTTGGCCTCAATACTGGGCATACAAACCTCAAGAATGGTGGCAATCAACAAATGATAAAAAAAAAAAAACGCTCTTTACATCACAGCACTACAAATAACTAACAAAAAAAGAAAAAAAAAATGAAGTCTAGATTAAGTGTAGGCCTGCCATGATTCCTCGATTCAATGTGAGTACTCGCTTTTAAAAAATCCTTGATTGCATTTTGCCCGTGTCGACTAACCTGAATCGGCGCATTCTATGGACAAGAATCCATGAAACGCATTATTAGACCATTTACCAGGGCTGCATGATATATTAAAGTAATTAAAAAAATATAATAAAGCATAATGCTAAATAAATGTATGCGATGCAGATTTAATATATGCGCTTTATTCATTTACATGCGTGTATGTTACGTATGTATGTGTTAAAGTGGCTCCATTTACAGTAAATGCTGCTCCACACAAACAGTTATCATTTACATATGTCGAGAATCGCAGACTCCTCTGCATATTGCTGTAAGTTTGGGTTTATTAAAACATTCATCTGGGAGCACCGTTTCATCAGATTTGTAAGGTAAATAATTTCTAAAGGAAAATACATCAATATCTTTCTCAATATGCTAACTGTTAATCGTGTTTTCAAAATAAAAGTTCAAACCCTCACTCTAAGTCAGGGATGGGGAACCTTGATCCTCGAGGGCCGGTGTCCCTGCAGAGTTTAGTTCCAACCCTAATCAAACACACCTGAACAAGCTAATCAAGGTCTTTAGGATACAGGTTGGTATTTTATTTTTCAGGGTTGGAGCTAAACTCTGCAGGGACACCGGCCCTCGAGGATCAAGGTTCCCCACCCCTGCTCTAAGTTTACATCTTTTGATGTCCACATATTCAATAAATTACAGTGGCTGCAGTGTTTCCATCATAAAGAAATGGCCAAATGTTAAAGATTAAATTGACATTTGAATTAAATGTTGTTTAGTCAATATTAAACTGATTAGATTGTGCAGTAAAGTGTAAAAACAATAGTCAGATTGTTGGCGAACCTCTGCAAGCATTTGTTATAATGCATAATGTACATTATCGCTATTGTTTATTATACATTATGTATTTTAACAGTTTTGTTCAATAAAACAATATGATTACTTGCTTTTGATTCTCTATTTGAACTATTTATAATTGCCTAATTGCTTTTATATATGTACAGCACAGCACACACACCTTCTCATTCAGTTGTGTCCAAACTTTTGGTCTGTACTGTAGATATGACTTGTGAAAAAATATCTTTCAGGTGGGCAAATAGCAAATAGTGGAGCTCTGCAGCCACCTACTGGTAAAAGTTATTTGTAGTTGTTTTTTTACTTTTAAAACTGGATTTTCCAAAAGATGGGCAAAAAGTCTTACACTAAACCATGTGAAATTATCCATGTTATCCCCATGAATTAAAGTTAGAAATGTGGGTCTTTTATAAAGTGAATTTTACATAAAAAGCAGTTTTTGTATAAAAACCCATTTAAAAAATATTTATTTATTAATTTATATATATTTAAAAAATATCACTAACCCACTGAAAACTGCACAAATGTAGAGTAAAAACTTTAATAAACAGAAAAATATACAGTACAGACATAAAGTTTGGACACACCTTCTCATTCATTTTGTGTCCAAACTTTTGGTCTGTACTGTATTTGAAGTAATTTTAAAGGTAATTGTTCACTTAGGTCTATTTTTATAATTTTATTATTAAGATTATTATAGTTGTACGATTTATTGTCATAATACTCGACTGATTACTTGATTACCAAAATAATTGTTAGTGACAGCCCTAATAAAGTCAGCAAACAGCAAAACAATAATCCTATGACAGCAACTGCATAATTTATTCATGCTGCGATGCATGCTGTGAACTCAAGTTTTAACAATTCAGCAATATAAAATTCTTTGTTCAGACAACTGTATTTGACTAGTTGGGAACAACATCAGGGGCCTCATTTATAAAACTTTCTTACGCACTGATTTGATCTTAGAGTGTTCGTACGATCAAATCCACGTCAAAGTACAGATTTATAAAAACCGTCTTTGACGTGGAAAAGTACTTATCTCCACGTCAGATTCCAGCTTGGCGTACGACCGTTTCCTTGTGGTAATGCCTGGTATTGCAGATAGTTCAGCCTCACTATAATTTGATTTCTTGCGCTCCTTTTTACTTGCCATTGTCACAGAGTTTTTGCTTTAGGAATGAGCTCATTTTATATGTTAATTAATTAAGCAGGGGCGTTTCGACGGCAGAACATTCAGCTGCACACAATTCCACGATCATTTGTGATTTATAACCGAATGACTGGCGTACGCATGGATTTCGTGTGTACGTTCGTTTTTCTGAATCGCTCTTACGATCAAATCAGAAAAGTTCTTAGATAAAATCAAGGATGGTTTCTACGCAAGTCTTTATAAATGAGGCCCCTGGTGTATTTCTGTTGGTCTGACAAAGATTCTTATGTAGTTTCTGGGAAACTGCATTTCCTAGTATTTGAGACTCAAAAAGGTTTCATAAACTGGAAAATATGCAGTTGCTTATTTTACAGTGCAACGTCATGTTGTTCCAAAGCTGTATATATATCCAGGTTTTTTTTTTCTTTTTCTGCTGTTTTTGTCCATGCAACATTAGTCAGCATTAGACTCCACTGACTTTGACTATATGGACAAAAAAGCAGATTTTCTAAATATCTTTTGCATTCCACAAAAGAAACAAAGTCATACAGTTTTAGACCAAGGCAGCTATGTTAGTTGGTACTCTTGAATCCATATTTAAAATGAATCTTTTAAGAGACTTTTTTATGTGTTGCTCAAGACGTTCCTATTTCTTTGTGTGCGAGACAACAGAAGATGAATTTGACAGGTGCGCGGGGCAGGAGTGGATTTATGGCCGCTCTATCAGCTGGCATTTACAGACAGTAATGACAAGTGACAAAGAGAAGAAAGATGAGGACTACGAGAAATAGTGACAGAAAGACTGATAGAAGGTAAGAGTGAGAAGGTGGTGGCATTTGAATGTTTGGCAAAAGCCAGTACATGGTTGACAGATCCTTGGAGTTGTTGAATTTAGCATTAAAGCCCCACTGACAAGTGTGTATGTGTGTGTTTATGCACATGTCTATGTCTGTATTTCCCTACGAAAGGCTGAAAGTCACTAATTCTAATATTTGTTGAGAATCTCGCAGACGCTGACACAGCTTACTGTTCTCCCAGTTCGTTTCTCGCTAGTTAGTCAGAGTCCTTTCGCCCTTGGTGACATGACTCAGCCCGAGTTTTAAGATAATTAAATGCTCTGAACAGCACCAGCAGCTCTGACCTGCAACATGTGAGTATTACCGTGGCCTCAGGCACGCTTTAGGGGTATGGAATGCTGTGTATACACCATTTCCCTAGTGTACTTCTTTGTAAACGTGCAGAGCTGTGAGGCTTCTTTTGCAAAACCTTATCTTTTACCCTCAACCCAATTACACTCATTAGAGTCTATTAGATTTGTAGGACGTACCTCTGAGGGTTTAAGATATACTCTATAGGCTCACATTAATTCATTTGGGACGTGTTAGGACTGTGCATGGAAGCCAGTTTCTACCTCAAGAGTAAAAAAAGGGTAATTGGGATAGAGTTTAAATCAGAATTACTGTTAGATATAAAGTCATAACTGTGAAAAATAGTTGCAGTTGTAGAATATAAAGTTAATTATGAGATACATAGCCACAATTACAATTACACAATTATTCTGTAAGAAAAATTAAGTATAAAATTGTGAAATACTGTTCAAGAGTTTGGGATCGCTACAATTTTTTGTAAGTAGTTTCCTGTGCTCACGTGCAAGGCTGCATTCATTTAATCAAAAATACAGTAAAAATAGTAATACTGTAAAATATTTTTTACAATTAAAAAATAACTAATTTGTATTTTAATATATTTTAAAATACTTTTTTTTTACGCTGTGATGGCAAAGCTGAATTTTTAGCAGCCATTCAGTGCCACGTGATGATAGAAAAATCATTCTAATATGCTGGTTTGCTACTCAAGAAACGTATTATTATTATTAATGTTGAAAACAGTTGTGCTACTTAATAAAAAAAAAAATATACATTTTTTTTCAGAATTCTTTGATGACTCGAAAGTTCAAAAGAACAGTACCTGTGGAAATACCAATAAGTACAGTGCCTTGCGAAAGTATTCATACCCCTTCATTTTTTTTTTTCACATTTTATGTTGCTGCCTTAGCCTATGTTAAACTACTTTAAATTACTTTTTGTCCCACATCAATCTACACTCCCTACTTCATAATGGCAAAACAAAAAATAGGTTTTTAACGTTTGTGCAAATTTATTAAAAATAAAAAATAAAAACTGAAAAGATCCTGTTGCATAAGTATTCATACCCTTTTCTGGAACACTCGAAATTTAGCTCAGGAGCATTCATATTGTTTTTAGATGTTACTACACTTTGAGTGGAGTTAAACTGTGGCAAATTCATTTGAATGAGTATGATTTAGAAAGGCACACACCTCTCAGAAAAGGTCTAACAGCTGAAAATGCATATCAGAGCAAAAACCAAGTCATGAGGTCAAGATAACTGCCTGTAGAGCTCAGTGACAGACTTGCGTTAAACCAATGATCTAGGGAAGAGTTCAGAAAAAAAATCTGCTGCATTGAAGGTTCACAGAAGCATGTAGCCTCCATTATCCATAATGGAAGATGATTGGAACAACTAGGACTCTAAATGTCTGCCAGCCCCCATCCAAGCTGACAGAGCTTGAGAGGTGAAAAGGTGAGGCAAAGAATGGCAGATAATTGCCAAATTCAGATGTGCAAAGCTTGTCACATCATACCCAAAAAGACTTGAGGTTGTAAAGGTGCTTCAACTATGTACTGAGTTAAGGGTATGAAAACTTATGCAATGTACTTATTTCAGTGTTTTATTTTTATTAAATTTGTAAAATTTGCAAATCTGGTTTTTGCTTTGTCATTATTATGGTGTATGGAGTGTAAATTGATGTGGGGAAAAACTAATTTAAAGCAGTTTAACATAATGCTGCAACAAAACAAAATGTGAAAAAAAAATGAAGGGGTATGAATACTTTTGCAAGGCACTGTACATGTCACTGCCGTCTCCAACAGAAATTAACACTAGAAGGGATAAAACAGTGAACACTTGTAATTGTTTTCGTACACAGTTATGATTACAGCTCCATATGTTTCGCTTTCTGGACATAACAAGCTTGCTTGGTAGCTCAGCCAGCACGGAATTGGACTTAGAAGTCTGAATCCTTGGGTATGAATCCCGTGAAAAACTTGACTCACAATGAAAGAGCTGAAACATGACAGATCAAACAATTAGCTGAAATGGCATGCTTGCGATTGCGTTTTTATGTCACATTTGCTTTTGTTCATACTATCAGGTAAGTTTAGGTGCAGTGCAGATGGTACGTTATTTTAAAACGTCACGAAGCGTTAGAGTTATAGCGCCACTTAAAAGACAATACAAGTCAGAACTGCGGTGAAACGTACAAAACCAACATCACATAAACGTACCATATGTAGGTTCATCTGCAAAAACAAACACTCTTTTAGCGCCACTCTGTGGACATCGAATATGTCACGAAACATACATTATGGTACCTATTTCGCATCTTGCAAAAAAAAAATTTTCATCGTGAGATCAGGTTGAATAAAAGTATTAATTTCTTTTAAATGGAAGTCACAATTACAAGAAATAAAGGTGAAATTATGCTTTGTGTCAACATTATGTCCTGTTCTGTTCTGTTTTCCTAGTGTTTTCCCCCCTTGTTTCCTATTCAAATGGTTTAGTCCTTGTCTCCCCCTTTTTGGTTCATGTTCTTTTGGTTCAGTCATGCCCATATTTGTATTTCCCCCTCGTCATCCTGTTATCTTGTTTTGTAACCACGCCCTGTTTGTTGTGTCAGTTCACAACCCAGTGTCCGTCGTATATGTTACTTCCGTCTGTTTGTGCTCCATGTTTTACGTTTGTTTTTCAGATAAATAGCAGTGTTTACTTTACGCCGGTTTCTGTCTCATCATCTACACTCCTCATCCTGCAATAACTGTGACAGAGTGACGGACTGAGACAGAAAAGGAGTCGGGCTGAGGCAGCTCTGAGGAGACTGCGGCAAGATGGTCGTGAGTTGGAGCGATATGTGGAGGCATTCATCGAGCTCTCCCATCAGGTAGGCTGGCACGAAGCTGCTCTCAGCGCTGTGTTTGTTTTGGGGCTGGATGATGAGACTATTCGCTGTGATCTTCCCTCTTGTAATTTCCCCTTGATCGAGCTAATAAACCTGATTCTATATTTAAATGGATCTGATTTTGAAGTTGAAGAATTTTCAAATCCTGGTCGGTCTCATCTTCCAGTCCCCTCGCAGACACAGCACATCGCGCCAGCCTGCCATAAGCCGAGAACCTCCACATACCGTTCCAACGGATCGAACCGCCAGCCCAGTCTCCTATCCCCTGTCATCCTCCAAAGCTCCGCCGCTGTCTTCATCCCGATACGGCCGGCCTCCTCCCCGCGCTCTAGTCTGCCGGCCGCCGCCCAGCACTCAAGCCCGCCAGCTTCCTCTCCGCGTTCAAGCCCGTCAGCCGCCAAGCCAGAGTCAGCTCACAAAATGGCCGCCGCATCTGCATGCAAGAAGGCTACCACGCCAGAGTCTGCAAGCAAGATGGCTGCCACGCCAGGGTCTGCAAGCAAGATGGCTGCCATGCCAGAGTCTGCATGCAAGAAGGCTGCCACGCCAGAGTCTACAAGCAAGATGGCTGCCACGCCAGAGTCTGCAAGCAAGATGGCTGCCACGCCAGAGTCTGCATGCAAGAAAGCTGCCACGCCAGAGTCTACAAGCAAGATGGCTGCCACGCCAGAGTCTGCAAGCAAGAAGGCTGCCACGCCAGAGTCTACAAGCAAGATGGCTGCCACGCCAGAGTCTACAAGCAAGATGGCTGCCACGCCAGAGTCTGCAAGCAAGAAGGCTGCCACGCCAGAGTCTACAAGCAAGAAGGCTGCCACGCCAGAGTCTGCAAGCAAGATGGCTGCCACGCCAGAGTCTGCAAGCAAGATGGCTGCCACGCCAGAGTCTGCAAGCAAGATGGCTGCCACGCCAGAGTCTGCAAGCAAGATGGCTGCCACGCCAGAGTCTGCAAGCAAGATGGCTACCACGCCAGAGTCTGCAAGCAAGATGGCTGCCACGCCAGAGTCTGCAAGCAAGATGGCTGCCACGCCAGAGTCTGCATGCAAGAAGGCTGCCACGCCAGAGTCTATAAGCAAGATGGCTGCCACGCCAGAGTCTGCAAGCAAGATGGCTGCCACGCCAGAGTCTGCATGCAAGAAGGCTACCACGCCAGAGTCTGCAAGCAAGATGGCTGCCACGCCAGAGTCTGCAAGCAAGATGGCTGCCACGCCAGAGTCTGCAAGCAAGATGGCTGCCACGCCAGAGTCTGCATGCAAGAAGGCTGCCACGCCAGAGTCTATAAGCAAGATGGCTGCCACGCCAGAGTCTGCAAGCAAGATGGCTGCCACGCCAGAGTCTGCATGCAAGAAGGCTACCACGCCAGAGTCTGCAAGCAAGATGGCTGCCACGCCAGAGTCTGCAAGCAAGATGGCTGCCACGCCAGAGTCTGCAAGCAATATGGCTGCCACGCCAGAGTCTGCAAGCAAGATGGCTGCCACGCCAGAGTCTGCAAGCAAGATGGCTGCCACACCAGAGTCTGTAAGCAAGATGGCTGCCACACCAGAGTCTGCAAGCAAGATGGATGCCACGCCAGAGTCTGCAAGCAAGATGGCTGCCACACCAGAGTCTGCAAGCAAGATGGCTGCCATACCAGAGTCTGTAAGCAAGATGACTGCCATGCCAGAGTCTGCACGTAAGAGGGCTGCCACGTCAGAGTTTGCACGCAAGATGGCCGCCATTCCTGAGTCCCCGGCCAAGATGGCCGCCAAGTCAGAGGCTGCGTTCGAAACCGCATACTCAATGAGTAGGTACTTAATTTCAATAAGTACTTACTTAACGAGCGCTAAAAGAGTACGTACTCTAAAGCCAAATCTCGTTGAGTATGGATTTGATCTGCACGTCTTCCGCCATGTTGACGTTATCATGTGACCAACGACGTTATAACAAGTGCAACAACTTAACATATAGCGACAGGTTTAATTAATCTTTTTGTAAATATTTTGATATTGATGAAATTTGTTGAAGAAACAGCTGTTCTTTTATTGTGATTGTAGTATAACAGATACGTTTTGGGTTCATTTAGGTTTTTGTATTTTTTAATTCTTAAAGAAATAATTTTTATCAGGAAAACCCAAATTCTTTATTTTTTTGAAAAAGTTATTTCTTTTGTTTTGTATTCAAAATTGCAAAGCTAGCTTAAATTCTTGTTGAATTTCTCTTTTCATCCCTGAGGCTTATCAATAACAAAAACAAATCCAATTTTTGATAAACGATGATGTGAATATTTTGATTATTCAGAGATATTTAATCATATTTCCCCGTGTATATAATTGCATACTATGATGTAAGCAAGCCTAATAGTTATGTTTTTAGTTTTTCTCATTATGATTCTTCATTGTTAAAGATAAATACCATCTTTCCCTGAGCCTGTAATTGTAAGTTAGGTAGTATTAGTAATAAAATGAAAATTAGAACAACAGGTGCTCAAACACCTCATAGCATCACCCAGGTGAAAAAATAATATACTTAAATGCAATTAAAATACACTTAAATACCCGCAAATACATTTTTAGTACATAGTTTTTTTTTGGTGTTAAATAAAAGTTTGATGGTTATACACTATAAATTTACTAATTAAAAGTATGTTTATACTTCAGTAGGACTTTAGTACACTTGACAAAAGTATACTAAATACCAGTAATACTTAAATAATTTTTTAGTGTACTACAATAAAGTACACTACAGAAAAAACATCCAAAAGAGTTTTATTAGTGTGTTTTTCAAAAGTGTGCTTTAAATGCTTTAAACATTAGTTGATTTTTAGTACACTGTTTACATACTAATCTTGAGTTTAAAATAAGTTAATATATAAAAAATCTATTAGTAATGTATTGTAGTAGAAGTACATTTTCCCAAAAGTTGTACTTAAGTACACTTAATATGAATGCATTATTATCACTAACACTTAAATTGATTTTGAGTGTGGTAATTTTAAGTTTACATTAAATTGATTTTATTAAAAATCTATTAGTAATGTACTGTAGTAGAAGTACATTTTCTCAAAAGTTGTACTTAAGTACACTTAATATGAATGCATTATTATCACTAACACTTAAATTGATTTTGAGTGTGGTAATTTTAAGTTTACATTAAATTGATTTTATTAAAAATCTATTAGTAATGTACTGTAGTAGAAGTACATTTTCTCAAAAGTTGTACTTAAGTACACTTAATATGAATGCATTATTATCACTAACACTTAAATTGATTTTGAGTGTGGTAATTTTAAGTTTACATTAAATTTATTTTATTAAAAATCTATTAGTAATGTATTGTAGTAGAAGTACATTTTCCCAAAAGTTGTACTTAAGTACACTTAATATGAATGCATTATTAGCACTAACACTTAAACTGATTTTGAGTGTGGTAATTCTCCCAGGTTAAAAAAAAGTGCACTAAAATACACTTTATTTAAGTATACTTAGTACACTTTTCAGTAATGTACTAAAAGTACTCTATTTTCGCACACTAATTTTGTACTTATTGTACTAAAAAATAGTATTAAGTATATGTTAAGATAAACTTAATACCATCTAAGTGTACTCAACTGTGCTATTTTGAGACACCATGAAATTGAACTAAAATGTGCTTTTAACATACTATATCTGTATTTAAAAAAAATATATTTAGTTACAACTAGAAGTACACTTGAACCCTGCTTTTGAACATTTATAAATATATTTATGACTAATTTAAAGTATAGCAATAATATATTAAAAGAATATACAAAGTGTGAAAAAAGTGTGCTAAAATACAATTTAAGTACACTTAGTGCACTTCCCTAATGTACTTAAAGTGCTCTATTTTCGGCCACTAATTTTGTACTCTATATACTAAAAGTTATTCTTAAGTATATGTTAAGATAAACTTAAGATCATCTAAGTGTACTCAACTGTGCTATTTTGAGACACCATGAAGATGAACTAAAATGTGCTTTTTACATACTATCTCAGCATTTCCAAAAAATGTATTTTTTTACCACTTCTAATAGGATTGAAACATATTTCATAAACCTTTAAATATACTAATTATACATAAAAAATAAACTTACTGATTATTTAAAATACATGAATAATATATAACAAATGTATACAAAGCGTATTTATAATGTATTGCCCAGATATTTTTATCAATAAAAAATACACTTGTTGATTATTTAAAATACATAAATATATAACAAATGTATGCAAGGCGTATTTATAATGTATTTCCCACATATTTTTATTACAAAAAAAATTCACTTGTTGATTATTTAAAATACATGAATAATATATAATAAATGTATACAAAGCATATTTATAATGTATTGCCCACATATGTTTAATAATAAAAAATACATTATAAATACGCTATGTATACATTTATTATATATTATTCATGTATTTTAAATAATCATCAAGTGTATTTTTTATTAATAAAAATATTTGGGCAATGCATTATAAATACGCTTTGTATACATTTGTCATATATTATTCATGTATTTTAAATAATCAACAAATGTATTTTTTATTAATGAATATATGTGGCCAATACATTATAAATACGCTTTGTATACATTTTTTATATATTATTCATGTATTTTAAATAATTAATAAGTGTATTTTTTATTAATAAAAAACATGTGGGCAATACATTATAAATACGCCTTGTTTACATTTGTTATATATTATTATTGTATTTTAAATAATCAGTAAGTTTATTTTTTATGTATAATTAGTATATTTAAAGGTTTATGAAATATGTTTCAAATGTATTATAAGTGGTAACAAAATACATTTTTGGAAATGCTGAGATAGTATGTTAAAAGCACGTTTTAGTTCATCTTCATGGTGTCTCAAAATAGCACAGTTGAGTACACTTAGATGATCTTAAGTTTATCTTAAGGAGTACTTAAGAATAACTTTTAGTATATTAAGTACAAAATCAGTGCCCGAAAATAGAGCACTTTAAGTACATTAGGGAAGTGCACTAAGTGTACTTAAATTGTATTTTAGCACACTTTTTTCACACTTTGTATATTCTTTTAATATATTATTGTTATACTTTAAATTAGTCATAAATATATTTATAAATGTTCAAAAGTAGGGTTCAAGTGTATTTCTAGTTGTAACTAAATATATTTTTTAAAATACAGATATAGTATGTTAAAAGCACATTTTAGTTCAATTTCATGGTGTCTCAAAATAGCACAGTTGAGTACACTTAGATGGTATTAAGTTTATCTTAACATATACTTAATACTATCTTTTAGTACAATAAGTACAAAATTAGTGTGCGAAAATAGAGCACTTTTAGTACATTACTGAAAAGTGTACTAAGTATACTTAAAGTGTATTTTAGCACACTTTTTTTCACATTTTGAATATTCTTTTAATATATTACTATTATACTTTAAATTAGTCTTAAATATATTTATAAATGTTTAAAAATAGGGTTCAAGTGTATTTCTAGTTTTAACTAAATATATTTTTTAAAATACAGATATAGTATGTTAAAAGCACATTTTAGTTCAATTTCAGGGTGTCTCAAAATAGCACAGTTGAGTACACTTAGATGGTATTAAGTTTATCTTAACATATACTTAATACTATCTTTTAGTACATTAAGTACAAAATTAGTGTGCGAAAATAGAGCACTTTTAGTACATTACTGAAAAGTGTACTAAGTGTACTTAAATAAAGTGCATTTTAGTGCACTTTTTTTTTACCTGGGCAGTAACACAACGACCCTACCTAGTACATCTTCCTCCATGTTTGCAATATCTGCACAAAGGAGACGTGGATCAGCTGCTTGAAGATCTTGTGTTTGGAGGTGTTTTTTGAGGATTTTACACTCAAAAAAATTTAAGTATTACTACTTAGAAATTAAGATTACCTCAGAATGCACTGATTATAATAATAATAAATGCTGACCTATAATTAATTATATTTTTTAGTAAAACAAGCATGTTTTTTTATCAAGTAATTAATTAATGCATATGTTAATGAAACATATATTTTATTTACTGATAACAAAATGGATATTAGGGGTGGCACGGTACATGAAAAACAACCGAACCGTTCGGTTCGCTCGTCTCGGTTCGGTGCGTGTGTGCACCGCACGGTTCAACGGTTCAACGCATGCGCAATGTAGCCTCGTGAGTGTCCTTTTTGCGCGAAATAAGAGGTGTGTGTAGACATACACACAGTAAAAGTGGAGTGCTGCAGGTTACGTCACGTGTAGAAATGGCAAGTGTGAGAGATAGGTAAGGCTGCCCGGAGTTGGAAGATGCGCCAGATATGATACGCTGTTCATCCAACTTGGCTGTGCTTTCAATTTTATTAAAGGAAAGGATGAAGCTGATTGGTTGGTTCATGTCACATGGTCTGCGGTGAGCTTGCGGAATTTTGAAAAGTTGAGATGTTTTTATCTCGATGCGGCACGTACGCGCCTGGAAAAAACGAGCGTGCCGCACCGCGTCGCTTCCAGTACGAGCGCGCATACCACGCGTCTACATTTGAAATAACAAAGTTGAGTGCGCAAAAGAGGCTTCATGTGAACGGCCCCTTAGCCAGGTCAGGTGTGTGGGAACATTTTGGATTTCATCTTTATTTGTCAGTTCATCTGAGAAGACATCACGCCAGTGTGTTGGTAGACAGGCAAGTTAATTCTTCAGTTCAGTCTTTATGTGCTAAAAAAGGCACGCAAATTCCTGTAGAGATACACATTGTCCTGTTTTTGCCAAATAAATGAAAAGCATGTTATCAATGTCTTCTCTCTTGCTGTATCAAATCTCCCCTAGCTTTCCTCAGAGATGGTCTCAAAAATGTCAAGTCCAGTTCAGTTTGTGCATGATTACATGATATAACTTTTTTTTTAATAATGTATCCTTAATTGTGGATAATCAAGCTACATTTCATATGCCAAAGAAAACTTCTGGAGTGTTAAAGATTAAAATGAAAAATAAAAACAAGAACCGTACAGAACCGAAAACCGTGACCCTAAAACCGCAATACGAACCGAACCGTGGATTTTGTGAACCGTGCCACCCCTAATGGATATATGAGTAGAATAATAAAGTAACCATGAACATAAATAAAGACACATGGAACAAAGCTTTATTCAGACATATTGGTATTTTAGTCTTTCTCTAGATGCTCTCGCTGGCTCTTTCGTCTCTGAGGATGAAGAGACCACAGCAACATCTGGTCCAGATGAGACAAGGAGCAGGTGGAGTGATGGAGGGTCTCATCGATGGCACTTGACCATTTCCAGGATGCTGCTGTGGATTTCTCTTTTCTCGATGCACACACCAGTCTGCAGCAGACATTTCAGATCATAGAAAGATGCACAAATACAATACAAAAGTTTTCATTTTAACAGCACAATTTCATTAGATCTCTGTATTAGAAGTAACAAAATTACCAAACTTTATATTAAGTTACAGATTTAACTTTTTTCCCCACAAATGCTGCTGTCACCTTTCCTTTCAGGTCCTGCTCCACCGCAAAATATCTGCAACAAAGGCACAGAAATCTAGAATCAGAAAAGTGCTTAAAGTTTTTTTTAATCTTAATAAACTGCAACTTAAGGTTTAAATAGATGTATGTAGTGTACTCACTCAAAGCCTTTGATGTCAGCACTGCTTCATCAATCACTCTTCACCAGACAAGCATACTTGTCTCATCTGTCCCTGTAACATCCACACAAGATTCAGTTCCCTCTGATTTGTGTGCTCAATACTACATTTATGAGGTAGCTGTTGTGTTAATTGGCTTTTTATCCAATACAAATGCTTCTGGATTTATCAACAGTACTATTAGACAAATGAAAAAGATAACTCATGTTTAGTTACTATATGTACATGCGTTTATTTACATTACATTAATCTAAAGCAGTGTTGACAACAGAGAATTCTACATAAACTCGCATAACGTCCATCACTCATTTAGATGTCTGTTTGGTGTTGTTATGTGCTCATTTAATTCTCTCAGAACATGTTCCTGTCAGTTGTTAAACATTTAGTAATCATCTTTAAGATGCTATGGTCGCTATACGTAATAAAACGTGTTTTACAGAGAAATCACAAATATACTTCAACGTTACACGTATTGACACCTTATGCAAATCAGCAGTTTACGATACAGTAGCTCAACAAATACGATTTTAAGACAGGGAACCGTGTTTCGGTTTGTAATACTCACATTTGTAAACACTCTCGTTGCGGTTCCCAATCACGTTCGATGATGACGTTTTGGCCTCCTGTGGCCTCCTGGGATTGAACAGTGTACATCGGATGAACACTTCAGAATCTGGGCTGAAGCAGTAGGACATCCGGGGATTTCTCGCCTACTCTTTTATGAATACTGAGGTTTCGAACGTACTTCTTTCTTCACGTACACTTTTTTCCTACCATATAGTAGGTAAGTAGGCATATTCGAACGCACTTTAAGTAGACGTTCGTCCGAATCTCGCGAGAATTAGTGCACTCGCCTACTAATTCTCGCCTACTCTTTTATGAATACTGAACATTCAAACATACTTTTTTGCTCGCCTACTGCTTTTTGCCTACTATATAGTATGGAAGTATGCGGTTTCGAACGCAGCCAGAGTCTACACCCAAGATGGATGCCGTCAAGTCGGAGTTTGCACCCAAGAGGGCTGCCACCAAGTCGGAGTCTGCACCCAAGATGGCTGCTGCCAAGTCGGAGTCTGCACCCAGGATGGCTGCCGCCAAGTCAGAGTCTGCACCCAAGATGGCTGCCACCGAGTCTGCTACCATCACGGCCACCCTACTAGCTGCAGTTCTGGCTCTGTCAAGTCTAGTCACAGCTGTTGTTCCTCCTCAGTCAAGTCAAGTCTCAGCTGTTGTTCCTGCACAGTCAAGTCAAGCAGCACCGCCTGAGTCAAGTCAAGCAGCTCCTCCTGAGTTAAGTCTGGTTGCAGCTGTATGCCCAGAGTCTCCGCTGGTTCCGCCCAGCCTTCCAGAGTATCCGCTGGTTCCGCCCAGCACTCCAGAGTCTCCACTGGTTCCGCCCAGCCTCCCAGAGTCTCCGCTGATTCCGCCCAGCCCTCCAGTGACCGCACCGCCAGAGCGCCCTCCAGTGACCACTCGCCCAGAGCCTGCTCTTCCAGAGTCTCCTGGGGCCTGATCAGCCATGGCCTCCTGGACTGTTAATCCGGCCATGGCTTCCTGAGCCCCAAGATCAGCCATGGCCTCCTGGACTGTTAATCCGGCAGTGGCTTCCTGAGCCCCAAGATCCGCCATGGCCTCCTGGACTGTTTACCCGGCCATGGCTTCCTGAGCCCCCAGACCCGCCATGGCCTCCTGAACTCTGATCCGCCATGGCCCCCTGAGCCCCCTGATCCGCCCTGGAGGCCGTCCCTGTATCCTGTGTATCCTGTGTATCCTGTGTCCCTGCCTACCGGCCTCCAGGGCCTGTTCTGTTTTCCTAGTGTTTTTCCCCCCATGTTTCCTATTCAAATGGTTTAGTCCTTGTCTCCCCCTTTTTGGTTCATGTTCTTTTGGTTCAGTCTTGCCCATATTTGTATTTCCCCCTAGTCATCCTATTATCTTGTTTTGTAACCACGCCCTGTTTGCTGTGTATTTAAGTCTGTGTCAGTTCACACCCCAGTGTCTGTCATATACGTTACTTCCGTCTGTTTGTGCTCCATGTTTTACGTTTGTTTTTCAAATAAATAGCAGTGTTTACTTTACGCCGGTTCCTGTCTCATCATCTACACTCCTCATCCTGCAATAACTGTGACACTTTGAGAGGCAGACAGAGAAAGCAAGACAAAAGGTCGTACGATTTGGACGTGAGTGGCTTCATTCATTTGTAATGATTATTTTAATAGTGTTGATGCTATTTAATAAACATGACAGAAAAAAGTTTTCATTTTTCATATACATAAAGGCTATACCTTTGCAAACAATTATCAGTTAGAAAGTGAAAGAAATGGAAATGAAGGTAAAAAGCTAAGAATTACCATAAAAACACTCAGTAAAAACTGATTTTGTCCAACCTCTCATGATACTCTGAATCCCAGCAGAGCTATGTTGAGGTCGGGAATTGCAAAACACATTAGCTGTGCTCAGATTTAGTTCCCATTACAGGCAACAGAGTTCAAGGAGAACTGCAAAAATAGGGCTGCTTATATTTCTTTAGTGATGCTTGCCAGAAAAGCATGGAGGAAAAAAAAAGATATTTTTTTAATTACAGAGGATGGTTTTAAAATTAGTTTATGGTACAAACTCTTATTAGTCATTTAAGAGGTACTAAAATCTTCTCTTAGTCTTGGAGTGATGATGACAGATCCTTTTTGAAAGCATGTGACAGCTCGTAGGTTGTCTGAGGGATAGATCCAAAGCTTGGGGCCATAGTGACAAAAAGGTTGATGTAATAACGGCCTGATATTGATGTTGTATTTTGCACTGTGACAGAACTGACAGAACAGTAACAAGGCATGTCTTAAGTCTGCATCGGTATATGTTGATAACCTGTTCTGACTGTGAATCAGCAATCCAGCTTTGATCCAGATCCATCCAGCCTGCCTTTCATAAACACATCTGACTCTATGCCTCTGTATTTCTTTTTATTCAGTATCTCTTTTTTTCACTTTCTGTTTCAGTCTGACCTTTAACTCCACCCTAATCCTTTCATCATTCCTGCTTTTCAGTCTTTCCCCACCTTTTTGGTCTTATTTACCCTCACTGGGTAAAAGCTCACATCGGGAAAGCTCGCAGACACGAAAACCATAAAACATTCAATTTAACATTAAGCTTAGGATCTGAATGTACTATACTTTTATAAAAAAAAACAAAAAAAAAACTGTGAAACAGTAATTGTCACAAGGAGGAGTCAGAGACGTGCGGATCCATTTGCAAGGCTTTATTAGAATAGTCAACAAGCAGGAGTAAACGCCAGGAAACAGGAACAACGTAGGTAATCCGGGAAACAGTTCAATAATCAAGCAGTGGTCACAAATGGCAGGCAGCAGGAATCAAAAACGGGGTACACAGTCCAGAGTCATACACAGGCAATCCAATCCAGAGAAACACGCTTAGAATAATGACCATGGGAACAATTAGACTTCGCAAGGTGGCTGTGTGTGTGAGTGGCTTAAATGCATGTGGGTAAATGTGAAACAGGTGTTTGCAGCAATCAGATCAGTGGGAAATGAGGAACAGATGTGTGCAGTGATTGGTGCAGTGGCTTATGGGGATTGTAGTCCATGAAGTGTGGTGCAAGAGTTCATGATGACAGGGAAGACCAGATACGTTACATAGCCCCTCCGCAAGGAGCGGCTTCCAGACGCTCTAACCACCTTAACCATCTTGAGGGTGGTGGAGCGGAGGCGGAACAGGGGGAGGGATGGAGGGCCAGGTCCATGTAGTGGTACTGGAACCACGAAATGAGGCGGAGCCGACGGAGGGAGAAGCCATGGAGGAGGAAGGGTTGGCTCCTGCATGGGGCCGACCGACGGAGGTAGAGCCGGTGGAGCCCGAGGCGGAACCGGAGAGTCGATGGTCCTGGGCGACACAGAGGATCCGGAGGGCCAAGGCGGAACCCAAGGCTCTGGCGACCCCGGCGGAGATGGAGGTCCGGAGGTACGCAGCGGAGCCGGAGTGACAGAGGATCGAGGCTGTGCCCACGGGAGGGAGGAGGTCCACAGAGCCGGCAGGACGGAGTGACGAGGCGCAGCCGGAGGAGTAGAGTCCAGAGGCGAAGGTGGGGTGACGACTGACCGGGGCGGAGCCGGAGAGACGATGGAGCCCGGAGGAGCTGTTGGGCCGACGGCCGACAACGGAGACGAGGGAGCACAGAGCCGGGGTGGAGCCGCAGGGTCGGAGGACCGAGGTGGAGTCCAGGACTCTGAGACTGGAGGTGATGGTGAGGGGTCCTTCAGTCTGGACACCGATGGCGACTGGCAGTCCCACGGCAAGTCCTCTGCCACGAAGGTGGGATGGGGGTGAGTAGAGGGACTGTCAGGAGACAGAGGTGGCAGGACTGGAGCAGCAGGGAGGGTGGGTGGGAACAGTCCATGCTTGAGCTCCGTGACCAGAACCGGGCAGACAGGAATCTCAGGACGACTGGATGTAACCAGCGGAGTCTCTGGAAAGCTGGGCGGAACCAGCGGAGGCTCTGGAATGCAGGGCTGAACCAGCGGATTGTCTGGAAGGTTGGGCGGAACCAGCGGAGTCTCTGGAAGGCGGGGCTGAACCAGCGGAGTCTCTGGAAGGCTGGGCGGAACCAGCGGAGTCTCTGGAAGGCAGGGCTGAACCAGCGGAGTCTCTGGAAGGCTGGGCTGAACCAGCGGAGTCTCTGGAAGGCTGGGCTGAACCAGCGGAGTCTCTGGAAGGCTGGGCAGAACCAGCGGAGTCTCTGGAAGGCTGGGCAGAACCAGCGGAGTCTCTGGAAGGCTGGGCAGAACCAGCGGAGTCTCTGGAAGGCTGGGCAGAACCAGCGGAGTCTCTGGAAGGCTGGGCAGAACCAGCGGAGTCTCTGGAAGGCTGGGCGGAACCAGCGGAGTCTCTGGAAGGCTGGGCGGAACCAGCGGAGTCTCTGGAAGGCTGGGCGGAACCAGCGGAGTCTCTGGAAGGCTTGGCAGAACCAGCGGAGTCTCTGGAAGACTGGGCGGAACCAGCGGAGTCTCTGGAAGGCAGGGCTGAACCAGCGGAGTGTCTGGAAGGCTGGGCGGAACCAGCGGAGTGGAGCGGAGCTCTTGTGAAGCAGGCTCTGGACGACGCTCTTGTGAAGCGGGCTCTGGACGACGCTCTTGAGAAGCGGGCTCTGGAGAACTGGACGACCCCAGCGGAGATTCAGGAGGGCTGGGCGTCTCCAGCGGAGACTCTGGAAGAGCAGGCTCTGAGCGAGCGGTCACTGGAGGGCGCTCTGGCGGCGCAGTCACTGGAGGACGCTCTGGCGGCGCAGTCACTGGAGGGCGCTCTGGCGGCGCAGTCACTGGAGGGCGCTCTGGCGGCGCAGTCACTGGAGGGCGCTCTGGCGGCGCAGTCACTGGAGGGCGCTCTGGCGGCGCAGTCACTGGAGGGCTGGTTGGGAGACCAGCTGCTCGAACCGACAGCAGCGGTGGGTCCTCCACGCTAGAAATTAGCCTTTTCCACCCCGTGGTAAAGTGTGGCTGCTGTGGTTCTGGGCTAGCAGACCTCTTGTGCTGTGGCTCTTCTAGAGCTCTCACAGTAAGCGGAGAGCCGCATAACACCAACGCATAATTCATAAAGTCCTCCACCGAACACTTAAATTCCCCTCCAGGCAACAGCGATTTAATGGGTTCATTGAGTCCAAAGCGGAATAAGTCCCTCAGCCATACTTCATCATACAAAGGTACTTGAAGTGATAACCTACGAAACTGTAGTACATAATCCTCAATGGGAAGATCTTCCTGTCGGAGGAGCAGAAGTTGGTCGACTGGGTCCATGTTGTGATGCTGGTGGTTGAATAAAGCCGCTGGATCCGGGTGTGGCGAAGTCTTCTGTCACAAGGAGGAGTCAGAGACGTGCGGATCCATTTGCAAGGCTTTATTAGAATAGTCAACAAGCAGGAGTAAACGCCAGGAAACAGGAACAACGTAGGTAATCCGGGAAACAGTTCAATAATCAAGCAGTGGTCACAAATGGCAGGCAGCAGGAATCAAAAACGGGGTACACAGTCCAGAGTCATACACAGGCAATCCAATCCAGAGAAACACGCTTAGAATAATGACCATGGGAACAATTAGACTTCGCAAGGTGGCTGTGTGTGTGAGTGGCTTAAATGCATGTGGGTAAATGTGAAACAGGTGTTTGCAGCAATCAGATCAGTGGGAAATGAGGAACAGATGTGTGCAGTGATTGGTGCAGTGGCTTATGGGGATTGTAGTCCATGAAGTGTGGTGCAAGAGTTCATGATGACAGGGAAGACCAGATACGTTACAGTAATATTGTTTTTTTTTTCTTTTTTTAAATGACTGTTTTCTATTTTAAGATATTTTAATGGAGAAGTTCACTTCCAGAACAAAAAATTACATATAATTTAATCACCCCCTTGTCATCCAAGATGTTCATGTCTTTCTTTCTTCAGTCATAAAGAAATTATGTTTTTTGAGGCAAACATTTTAGGATTTTTCTCTATATACTGGACTTCTATGGTGCCCATGAGTTTGAACTTCCAAAATGCAGTTTAATTGCAGCTTTAAAAGGACTCTAAATGATCCCAGCCGAGAAAGAAGGGTCTTGTCTAGCAAAACTATCTGTTATTCTCTAAAACATGTACAACTTATATACTTTTTAACTTCAAATGCTCATCTTGTCTAGTTCTGTGTGAACTCTGTGCATTCCTGATCAATACAGTTAGGGTATGTTGAAAAACTCCCATCTCATTTTCTCTTCCAAGTTCAAAATCATCCTACATCACTGCCCAGTGTTTACAAAGTGGACGCACAAAGTAAAAGCGATGTAGGACAATTTTAAATTTGGAGAAGAAAAAGAGATGGGAGTTTTTCGACATACACTAACTGTCATGAAACGGAACACACGCAGAGCGTTTGAGGTTAAAAGTATATAAATGGTAATTTTTTTTGTAGAAATTAACTGAGCGTTTCACTAGATAAAATTAAGCAGCACAACTGTTTCAACATTGATAATAAATCAGCATACTAGAATGATTTCTGAAGGATCATGTGACACTGAAGACTGGAGTACTGACTTCTGAAAATTCAGCTTTGCATCACAGGAATAAATTCTATTTTAAAAAAACAACTTTTGAACTGCAGTGTACACATAACATAAAATGTGACCCTGGACCACAAAACCAGTCATAAGGGTCTTTTTTTTTTAATTGAGATTCATACATCATCTAAATAAATAAACTTTCCATTGATGTATGGTTTGTTAGGATAGGACAATGTTTGACCAAGGTACAACTAATTGAAAATCTGGAATCTAAGTCCAAATGAATGCATATTACTAATCAAAAGTTACATTTTGATATATTTATGGTAGGAAATTTACAAAATATCTTCATAGAACATGATCTTTTTTCCTAATATCCAAATTTTTTTGTCATGAGAAAAATGCTTATGTCACAATCAGGCGGGTTGAGGAGTGGAGATGGAGGAGGATAACCGGAGTACATGAATAAAGAAGTTTATTAAATAAAACACTGAATATGATAACAAACAAACAAAAACCAGGAGCATCAAATGAGAACATGTAACGTTAACGACGGACACTGGGGAGTGATCAGACACAGACTAAATACACAGAAAACAAGGTGTGGTTACAAACGAGATAACAGGATGACGAGGGGGAAATACAAATATGGTCATGACTAAACCAAAAGAACATGAACCAAAAGGGGGAGACAAAGACTAAACCAATAGAACTGGAAACAGAGGGGGAAAAACACTGGGAAAACAGAACAGAGACAAAATACTGACATTACACCCCCCTCCCCAAAAGGCGCGTCTCGCACCGTCTAACATCCATTGGGGAGGGAGGGTGGGCGCCCTGGAGACCGCTAGACAGGGATACAGGGAACACAGGATACAAGGGCGGTCTCCAGGGCATACAGTCCAATAGGCCATGGCGGGTCTGGGGGACCAGGAAGCCATGGCCGGGTAAACAGTCCGGGGGGCCATGGCGGATCTGGGGGCTCAGGAAGCCATGGCTGGGTAAATAGTTCAGGAGGCCATGGCGGATCTGGGGGCTCAGGAACCCATGGCCGGGTCAATAGTTCAGGAGGCCATGGCGGATCTGGAGGCTCAGGAAGCCATGGCCGGGTAAACAGTCCAGGTGGCCATGGCCGGGTAAACAGTCCAGGTGGCCATGGCTGATCAGGGGAGTAGCCCCCCCCCCACCCCCCAAAAAAAATTTCTTGGGGGAACCTAAGGCATAGTCCACCCAGGAGAGCACGGAAGTGCGCGCAGGAGAGAGCTCCGGCTCAGAAGGGCGCGCTGGCTCTTGAGGAGACTCTGAAGGAGCAAGCTCTGGGCGAGCAGTCACTGGAGGGCGCTCTGGCGGCGCAGTCACTGGAGGGCGCTCTGGCGGCGCGGTCACTGGAGGGCTGGGCGGAACCAGAGGAGACTCTGGGAGGCTGGGCGGAACCAGCAGAGTCTCTGACTTGGCGGTAGCTATCTTGGGTGCAGACTCAGGCTTGGTGGCCATCTTGGCAGGGGACTCAGGCTTGGCGGCCATCTTGGCCGGGGACTCAGGATCAACTGCCATATTGGCCAGGGATTCAGGTTTGGTGGCCATCTTGGCCGGGAACTCAGGAACAGCGGCCATCTTGGCCAGGGACTCAAGCTTGGCGGCCATCTTGGCCGGGAACTCAGGAACGGCGGCCATCTTGGCCAGGGACTCAGGCTTGGTGGCCATCTTGGCCGGGGACTCAGGAACGGTGGCCATCTTGGCCGGGGACTCAGGAACGGTGGCCATCTTGGCCGGGGACTCAGGAACGGCAGCCATCTTGGCCGGGAACTCAGGAACGGCGGCCATCTTGGCCGGGAACTCAGGCTTGACGGCCATCTTGGCCGGGGACTCAGGAACGAAAGCCATCTTGCATGCAGACTCTGGCGTGACAGCCATCTTGCTAGTAGCCTCTGGTATGGCAGCCATCTTGCTTACAGACTCATGCGTGGCAGCCATATTGCGAGCTGATGCTGGCCTGGCGGCTAACGTGCTTGAGCGTGGAGAGGAAGCCGGCAGTCGGCAGGCTTGAGCGCTGGGCGGAGGCTGGCAGACTAGAGCGCGGGGAGGAGGCCAGCCGCATCGGGTTGAGGACAGCAGCGGAGCTTTGGAGGATGACTGGAGATTTGGGACTGGACTGGCGGTACGAACCGTTGGCACGGTATGTGGGGGGTCCCGGTTTATGGCAGGCCAGCGCGATGTGCTGTGTTTGTGAGGGGACTGGAAGATGAGACTGAAATGTATTTGGAATTTCTTCCACTTCAAAATCAGACCCATTTAGAAACAGAATGAGATTGACCAGCTCGATCAAGGGGAATTTACTGGCTGGAAGATCGCAGCAGATAATCTCGTCATCCAGTCCCAAAACAAACACAGCGGCAAGTGAAGCATCGTGCCAGCCTACCTGATGAGAAAGCTCGAGGAACTCCTCCACATATCGCTCCAACGATCGACCGCCTTACCGCAGTCTCCTCAATGCTGCCTCAGCCCAACTCATCCTTTGTCTTGGTCTGTCGTTCTGTCACAATCAGGCGGGTTGAGGAGTGGAGATGGAGGAGGAGAACCGGAGTACATGAATAATAATGAAGTTTATTAAATAAAACACTGAATATGATAACAAACAAACAAAAACCAGGAGCATCAAACGAGAACATGTAACGTTAACGACGGACACTGGGGAGTGATCAGACACAGACTAAATACACAGAAAACAAGGCGTGGTTACAAACGAGATGACAGGATGACGAGGGGGAAATACAAATATGGGCATGACTAAACCAAAAGAACATGAACCAAAAGGGGGAGACAAGGACTAAACCAATAGAACTGGAAACAGAGGGGGGGAAAACACTGGGAAAACAGAACAGAACAGAGACAAAATACTGACAGCTTAATTTGGACCCATACAATGTATTTTTGGCTATTGCAACAAATATACCTGAGCTACTTAAGACTGGGTTTGCTGTCCTCACAAATAATCACTCCGTAAACTCAAACAGCTGATTAATAATTATTATGAGATAACAGGAAATGAGTAATGAACCTTTTTCTTTTTGTAATGAAGTGACAAAAAAATTAAATAGAAATAAAAAATAGAAAAATTACGGTGACGCATTGCTGCCACACACTTATTTTTTTCCCCACTCAGCTATGTCGTTATAACGAGATCTTTTCTCGTAAAAACGAGATCTTTTCTCGTTAAAACGACATCTTTTCTCGTAAAAACGAGATCTTTTCTCGTTAAAACGACATATTTTCTCGTTAAAACGAGATCTTTTCTCATTAAAACGACATAATTTTCTCGTTAAAACGACATAATTTTCTCGTTAAAACGACATATTATTCTCGCAATAACGACATATTATGTCATACGATCTGATGTTCCTGTTATAGACATGTGAGGGAGCTAAGCGTTTGTCCGCGGTGCCTTCGCCAGTCCTGACCTAAAGGAGGATGCACGCTGCTGGAGTTATATAGAAATACACTGTTTAAATAACTTTAATGTAATTGTTTCAATTGTAGCAGCATGTTCATTAGGATTAATCTCCATACTAATCTGCCCTCAGACCCAGAGGATTTAAGATGATCAGATCAAAACTGTTATTTCTGACTCTGAGCTTGGAATATTATTTGGATGAAAGTTTGATTTTACAGAAAATTTAAATAGTATCAGAAATAAATAAAAGAAAAATGACGCACGGTTTGATCGTGTTATGATGATGATGATTTCGTTCTGTTTAAAAAATCAAAATAAATAAATAAAGCCAGATTTTATTTCATGAAAAGAGTGCTTATGCTTTAATATTTGTGCGTGAGCGGCCCGGAAAAGCCACTTTTCAACTCAGCCTGTCTTTACGGTCTGAACCATCATGCAGAATAAATGTTCGTCTGATCATGTACCGCTCTGCAAATTAGTCACAAGAACGTTTCTTTGCAAGTCTCATTTATAAAGCGCAACACTGCACTTCTCGGGTCGGCGCCAGCGCGATCCCTTACTTTGTGATTACAGAGGAAAGAAATATAAATGTCTGCTTTATTTTATAAACTTCCACGATAACAACAAAACGTTACAAATTGCCTTTGTAAAAATACAGGGTGCGCTCTCCCAATTTATGTCTCTCTATGCAGCTTGAAAGGTCTACTTCAATAAAAGAATCGGAAACAAAATTGTGTTTACTTAATTCGTATAAATCCAACAAGAGGTAATGTACAGTCTTTCCCGTGTGAGTTCATTATCTGTAACCTACCATTGTGCTTACACTCAGAGACTGCGCAGCATATTTCCACAGTAGCCTATAATCCAGATGAAAAACCGGATTCGTGGCTTGATTCAGCTAAATATAAAATTTAATAATACATAATAAATAATGTGTAATTTGTATATAATCATACTAAGTATCAAGGCCGCATGTTAAATTAATATTCAACCAATAAGCTCGTGTTTTACCCACGAACAAAAATACGAAGAATCAAGCTTTTCGTTTTTCCATTTCTCAAACAAAATGAAATAATAATAATAATAGGCTACTCAAATTGTTATTATGCTTATTATTATTATTTTTTTTATTACAAAATCTTATTTAAGATAATCAAAACTATTAATTCTGAATAATTGACTTTTTGATTGATTTAACAGCAAATCGAAATACGAGCAGAAATAAATAAATAGAATTCATAATAAGAAAAATATAATAATAGGCCTAATAATAATAATAATAGCTTATTATTATTATTATTATTATTATTTCGTTATGTTTGAGAAACAGAAAAACGAAATTAAGCTAGATTTGTTTGTATTTTTTGTATTTGTATTTATTCTGCATGATGCGATAGACAGTAAAAACAGGTTGTATTGAAAAGTGGCTTTTCATTGCCGCCCACATATAATTATTAAAGCATAAGTTCTCTTTTTACCCACGGACAAAAATACTAAAACTGTTTTTTTTTTTTTATTATTGATTTTGTCCATTTTTTAAACAGAACGAAATTATCAATGCAATCAAACCGTTTGTCATTTCTATTTCCTTTCAAAATCAAACTTTCATCCAAATAATATTCCAAGCTCAGAGTCGATTATTCAGAAATAACAGTTTTGATCTGATCATCTTAAATCCTCTGGGTCTGAGGGCAGATTGGAGATTAATCCTTATAAACACGCTACAATTGAAACCATTACATTAAAATTATTAAAACAGTGTATTTCTATATATAGCTAGTGTATTCTAACTCCAGCAGCGTGCATCCTCCTTTATGTCAGGACTGTGGCAAAGGCAGCGCGGACAAACGCCCTCACATAACATAATCATAACATCTATAACAGGAACATAAGATCGTTTTTATGACATATTATGTCGTTATTACGAAAAAAATATGTCGTTTTAACGAGAAAATTATGTCGTTTTTACGAGAAAAGATGTCGTTTTAACGAGAAAATTATGTCGTTTTTACGAGAAAAGATGTCGTTTTAACGAGAAAAATATGTCGTTTTTATGAGAAAAATATGTCGTTTTTACGAGAAAAGATGTCGTTTTTACGAGAAAAGATGTCGTTTTTACGAGAAAAGATCTCGTTATAACGACATAGCTGAGTGGAAAAAAAAATAAGTGTTTGGCAGCAATGCGTCACCGTAAAAAATATTTGGTTCACTTATAAAAAAAAGTATAAGAATCACATTTTCCTTAGTATATCACACATTTAGCCAACTCATAATCGGGTACTAAAAATCTCTTTTTCCAATATATCACATGTATGTGTGTGTTCGGTGTGGTATGTGTTCTTTATGTCACAATATTTTCCTCATTTTTACTCACAAAGCACACGCCACAACCTTTTATGACTTTCTCCAGTTTCTAATGTTTTTATTACAAGGATTCTTGCTTTATTTCCCTGTTCGTCTCGTCTTTTGTTTTTACTTTGTTATACCCACGAGAACTATAGTAAAACATTCTCGTGTGTGGTAAGACAGTAATGGGTTTCTTCAAAGAGCATGGATGAATACGTTTCTCAGAAAGGGCAGACATACACTCACACATTTACTTCAAATCTCTATATTTCCACTCATAAAAAGTGACAAGTATATTATGCCATTTTCAGAATCGAGAGGTCGCAGCCACTGCAAAGGCTGTTCGGCTGAAAAAGACAGGCAACATTAGAGCTCTGAGGCAATTATAAGAGAGTTAATGAGAGGATGAGCAGAATGAGGAATCCTGACAGCCACTGCATTGACAGAAAGAATGTACCTGGAGAAGGTGTTTTAGCACAGAAATGAGCTGAATGCGCCTGACACATGAGTTTAAGGAAGGCTGAGTTATGTTTGCTTCTCAGGCAGAAAAAGATATGTTAGCAGACAGATATTATAGGTTCTGTGACAAGCAACGCCTCATCATCATGCCCTGCGCTCTAGAGGTGTATGGGAACGGGAGAGGGAAGATATAAAAAAGAGAGAGATGTAGAGGGGCACAGGTGGGCAGGCAGGAATGGCTGAGAAGAGTTTCTTCATGTAGCTGTGGCTGCATGAGTGTGTGAGCAGGAACCAACTGACATTTGTTTTCTGTTGAGAGAGATGCAAAAGAGGGAAAGGAGTGGCATGCATGTCTGGTGAGTCCTGTTGACGGCCTCAAATGGTGACTACCTTATCACATTTGTGTCAAGATTATAATTTAGCATTTTCAGTTTTTTGTACTTCATATTAGGTGGCCTTAACTACCATGTGCTTAGATTTAAATGAATCATTTGATACAATGCACATATTGTGTACCTACATGTTTTTATGTTGTACTTACATTGTAAAAAAATACCTGCACATAATTACATCTGTAATTCATTTCTGTAATTACATTTATAGTTACACTGTTGAGCCATCCCTTACACCTTAACCCGCCCTTAAACCTACCTCTACCACCAAACCTGTCCCAACCTTACCCGTATCCCACTTCAATAGCAGCAAAAGTATTTTGCAATACAATATGAACAACTACAGTGGTGGCCAAAATTATTAGAACACTATATTTTCACCAGCTAAAAATGGTTTTAAGTCAGTTGTTTCTATCTTTTGCTGTAGTGTGTCAGTAGAGAATATCAGTTTACATATTTAAACATTCATTTTGCCATTATTTTGTAATAATCCAGTGAGATTTTTGTTTGCACAATGAGTCTGACAACAGTGCTCCACACAGAGATCTGATCTCATTATCATCATCCAGTCTGTCTGGAATGACATGAAGAAACAGAACAAACTGAGACAGATTAAATCTAGAAGAACTGTGGCAACATCTCCAAATTGAATCAACTTTTGGTGCGACCATCCTTTGCATTTAAAGCAGCTTTTGCCCTATGTACTCGCGCATTGTTTTTAAGGTAGCTTTGCAGGTAAGTCTCTTGAAGCATCTTGGAGACGTTGCCACAGTTTTTCTGGATTTAGTCTGTCTCAGTTTGTTCTGTTTGTTCACTGGCCATTGTCAGACACCTTGTGCAAACGATAATCTCACTGGATTATTACAATTATTGGCATAATGAGTGTTTGAAAATGTAAACTGATATTTCCTACTGATGCACTACAGCAAAAGGTAAAAATAACTGACTTAAAACCATTTTTTAACTGGTGAAAATACTAGTGGTCTAATAATTTTGGCCACCACTGTACATTGTACTTATTTTTTGATGTAAGAACATAGAAGTTAAGGCCATCTTATATGAAGTTGGACCAGTTTTTAATATATATATATATATATATATATATATATATATATATATATACAGTTAAGCCCGAAATTATTCATACCCCTGGCAAATTCTGACTTAAAGTTATTTTTATTCAACCAGCAAGTTTTTTTTGACCGGAAATGATACAGACTTCTCCCAAAAGATAAGACGACGATGTACAAGAGGCATCATTGTGGAAAAAAAAATATTTCTCAGCTTTTATTTACATTTGAACAAAAAGTGGCATGTTCAAAATTATTCATGCCCTTTGCAAACTGTCATAGTCTATGGGAAAGTCCATTCCAAATAGTCCAAGCTGTTCTAAAGCATCCTAATTACTAATTATTGTGGCTGCTCACAAGTCAGGAAAGGGCTATAAGACCATATCTAAATGTTTTGAAGTTTCAGTGGCTACAGTGCAAAGTAGCCTATTACAGTTTTTTCCAATTGCTAACACACTAAAATGACATGCACAGCACAATTATTTAAACTGACACACAGACAGCAAAACTTCTTCTCAAGTCTTCAAAAGTCTAAACACATTTTCTGCTTTACACACATTTTGCAATTCAAAATGACACTTTTTAAATGCACTGAAAACAGTTCTCTGCATAAGACACAACAATCTGACATAAAGTCACATGCTTGCCATTTCAAAACACTGCTATTCAAAATGACACTGCATGAGCTAATTGGCCAAATACATGTGCCACCTGGCCAAACACCTCAATGGTTAATTGTGAACACTTCAATCAGGATGTAAGCACTATAAAAAGACCACGGGTGAGAATTTTTTTTTTTTTTTTTTTTTTTTTAACAGTAATATATTTTTTCTGAAATTTTATTTTTCAGTTTACTGTTTTTTGTAAGAATATTTTTGTTCAGTCCCATGTAAATATTGAAAGGACCGATTCACTGGCCCGAAAACGAAGTTCCAGCGATCTGGATGAAGGTTTACTACGGTCTTTTACAGCGCTTCAAGATTTGCAATTCAATTTTAGTCTTGCTCCGTTCTAATCTGACTCCAATTTTAAGTGATCATTAAATTTAGACTGTATTTCCAATCAAAAGGTTATCACAAATATCGATTATGAATTAACTACTTGATTATTCTAGACATTCCATATTTTCAATTATTCGTTCGTTGGAGGACCTAATGTCTATAACAAAAGTCTCCTCACAATTTACTAGTCATATTGATTTCAGGACATATCAGAATAGCCAAATATAACATTTTATTTGTCAGGTAAAATCTATCATGCCAATTACACAATTAAACAATGAGAACCCAATTCAGTTTCAATTTAGATAAATACATAACCTCAATGACTCAAAGATGTATCTAAGAGTGGGAAAGACATACCTGACTACCAGAGAGACACACTGCAGCATGAGAGAGACCTGGAGGTTTAGCTCCAGAGACCCTCGCATACATACAGTGTGGGGGTTTTGGCTACAAAAATCCCCAAGTTGTGTTTCATCACTTGCCTTATATACCAGACCAGAACAAACAAATATTCCAATCAGTTGTAAAAATACAAAGACCTTTTGGTCTTTCAGGAGTTCTCGCAACCCCAGGTTCGCACCTGGTTGGAGGTTCCCATCTGCCCCTAAAGGGAAAACACACCCAATAGCAGCAAACCCAATTCTATGGAAGTTTTCAATCTTTCTTACAGTATATGTGACTGCTATGAAATTGAGACCATTTTACCAATCGCACAGAGACCATTAGAATGATTCCAAACATGAAGGGGCAAAACAATACATTCACAAGATATAACATGAGTATCATGTGCATCTTCCACATGTGACTTTAAGCAAAAGCTTTTAGGGAGAAAGGTGTGAGAGTGAGAGGCGGGGAATTCAAAGTAGCATGGTGGGGTTGTTTGGTCTTCTTTGAAGATCCCTTAGGTTTATTGTTTTGTTGCATGCCATCTGTTCGTACTGTATTTTAATTCCATGAGCAGATAATTTCACTCCTTACAGCCATGAGGAGATAATTTCACTCCTTACAATATATCTGCTGTGCATATGTTGCACTGACTTGTTTACTGTAGTGAAAAAAAAAAATGTTGCAACAGGATGTGTGTGTATCTGCATATTTCTGTGCATGTGAGCAATCTGATACATATTTTAGTATTATGGCAAAGCATACTAAAGATGGGGGTGCTTTTCATTATGCCCAAGAGTGTGTAGTTGGTTAGGCAAAAATCTAGTAATATGAATGAAGTGTGTGCCATTTCATGCAAAAGTTTGATTTTGATAATGCTATGTGTAGTTTTGGTTGCAGCGCTTCATTTTACAGGATATATGAGGTATTTTGCCGTTTGGGTGTGTGGTTTTGTGAATTGTGTTAAGTATTTTGATAAAACCAGACTAGTTTGAAAAATTGTGTGTTAGCAATTGGAAAAAACTGTATTAAAAAATACAAGACATTCCGCACTGTGAAAAATCTCATAGGACGTGGACGGAAGTCAAAAGTGACATCTGTGTTGGCCGGGAGGATAGTGAGAGGTAAAAAAGAATCCAAGGATCACCACCAAGGCCATCCTGATGAATTTCGGCTCTGCTGGTGGTAACATCTCAAGGCAGACAGTCCAACGGAAACTGCACACCGCTGGGTTCCACGGACGCAGACCAAGGAGGACACCACTTCTCCAGATAAGGCACACAAAAGCCTGCTTGGCCTTTGCAAATGCTCATCTGGACAAAGAAGAAGACTTCTGGTCTTCTGTTTTATGGTCAGATGAAACAAAAATTTAATTGTTTGGCCACAATAATGTAGCTTTCATTTGGTGTGAAAAAGGAGACCTTCAACCCTAAGAACACCATTCCCACTGTCAAACATGGTTGTGGGAACCTAATGTTTTGGGGATGTTTTTCAACCGGTGGACCAGGGAACCTAATCACAGTAAACGGCACCATGAAAAAGGAGCAATACATCAGAATTCTTAACAACAACATCAGGCAGTCTGCAGAGAAACTTGGCCTTGGGCACCAGTGGACATTTCAGCACGACAACGACCAAAAACACACAGCAAAAGTGGTGAAGAAATGGTTAACAGACAAAAACATTAACGTTTTGCTGTGGCCCAGCCAGAGTCCTGACTTAAATCCAATTGAGAATCTGTGGAGGGAGCTAAACATCAGGGTGATGGCAAGGAGACCCTCCAACCTGAAAGAGTTGGAGCTCATCGCTAAAGATGAATGGGCAAAAATACCAGTGGAGACATGCAAAAAGCTGCTCAGCAATTATAGGAAGCGTTTGATTGCTGTAATAGCCAATAAAGGCTTTTTATTGATTATTGAGAAGGATATGAATAATTTTTGTTCAAATGTAAATAAAAGATGAGTAATATTTTTTTCCACAATGATGCCTCTTGTACATCGTCTTATTATCTTTTGGGAGAAGCCTGTATCATTTCCGGTCAAAAAAAATAAAAAACTTGCTGGTTGAATGAAAGTAACTTTAAGTCAGAATTTGCCAGGGGTATGAATAATTTTGGGATTGACTGTATATTTTTTCTGTATTTAATTTCAGTTTTTCTATTCATTTTATGTTGGCATATTTTAGTCAGATGTCTTTTAGGTATTCTATACATACAGAACGTTTGCACAGTGTGCATAGTACAGGGTGGGCCATTTATATGGATGCACCTTAATAAAATGGGAATGGTTGGTGATATTACAGTTTTTCTCAATTGCTAAAACACTATAACCAGTCTTTTGAACTAAAATTTCGAAACTATAACGCCATTTTTGAAAAAGCACACCCATTTCCCTAAACTATAAACACTATTCCCTGCTTTGACACATGAGTTATATTTGGTGAACTTTTACTTCAAAACTCTACACACAAATCCCTACATTTCTCAGTGCTTACACCATGAGGTCATTTAGAAAGCACAAGCATTCAATATTGTTCACTCAAGTCTGCGAAGTTTGAGCTCAATTAGCACACAATTACCCAACTGGAAACACTAGGAGTCAAAATTTAGCACACACCAATCAGAACCTTCGTTGGAGATAAAAGGATAAAAGTTTTTCTCAGTCACTTTGGTGCATTTCTCAGATCAGAAATGAAATATACATTTGTCTGCAGTTTCCTACATTATCAGTTGCTATTGTCATGCTGCTCAAAATGTATTATATACTGTAGTTCTCTGTGCAATAGTCTTACCCCTCAAAACATCAAGTCATTAGCTCATCGTATAAATCATTACCTAAATGCAAAATTTTTGATCTAGTTGTCCTAAACTGTCAATCATATATTCTACACATTTCTATTAGACTTTTTGTAAATTTGCCATGAATTATTCAAGTGAATCTTGACTTTCACTAATGAAGATAATATAGATCAACCAATGATAAAGCAGTTCTCTGAAATAGATACATCTCATGAACCATCTCATGAACCTTCCATTGGAAAGCATATAGACAGAGGACAACACAGGAGTTAAAAATTCTGACAGTGGACTTTCTTATTTTTATTTTCACCTTTGTGCCCATATTTCTTTTTTTTTTCTGTTTCACAATGACTCTGTGTGCTTTTATTTTATTTGTTTATTTTTTCTCAGACCACTAGTACAAGTGTAACTGTGAATCCTATCCAGTCTTTTTCAATCAATATCCCACATACAGTAATGTGTAATTTTGAAGAGGAAGAGTAGGAGGTGAAAGAGGAAGAGGAGGAGGAGAAGGAGGACGATGACGACAACAACATGGAAGAGACAGAGGAAGAGCAAGGGCAAGAAGACAAGCAGTCTCATATATTTTAGTTGATGAGTGCCAGGGTTGGATCAGGCATGCAAGAGGATTTTATCCCTGCTGCCTGGCCAGGGCTAATTTAGCCTGTGATGCTGAAGAGGTTCTTTGGCCTGTCCCAGACCAAAGACAGGATGCTGGGCCGAATAATTATTTTGTTGTTTTTTGCTGTTTTGTACTGTACTCTACAGTACATTAAATTAAGGAATAAAACACTTGCAAAGGAATAGATTTGTTGTGTTCATCATGTGAAAAGTTTTTTATTTGTATTGTTTTTGTAGGATTGTTTTGAATTTATCTCATCAGTGTGTAAAACTGTGTTGTAGTGTGTTTGTTTTTGAGGATTTGTGTGTCATGTCTGAAAGCAAAGTTTGGTTTTTCAGCAAGATTGAATTGTTTTGAGTGGAGAGCTTCATTTTGACCTCAATATAGGAAGTTTGGGGAAATGAGTTAGGAGTTGTGGATTTGTGTTTAGAGTTTTGCAAATAAGAGGCATAATTTCAAGAAATGTGTTTAAGCAATTGAGAAAAACTGTAACGTCCTGTTTGTGGCACATTAGTATATGTGAGGGGGCAAACTTTTCAAGATGGGTGGTGACCATGGTGGCCATTTTGAAGTCGGCCATCTTGGATCCAACTTTTGTTTTTTCAATAGGAAGTGACACATCAAACTTATTGGGAATTTCACAAGAAAAACAATGGTGTGCTTTGTTTTAATGTAACTTTATTCTTTGTTCACAGCCATTGACATGTCGAAGAGGTTAACACGTGAGGAGTGGATTGAAATTGTGTTGATATCTGGTGAACGCAGTAACCGGGTCAGCAGCAGATTTCAATGCAAGACACCCTACGAGACCACCCATCTCCCATGCTACAGTTAGCAAACTGCTTGCTAAGTTTCGTGAAACTGGAAACTGTCACTAATGAAGAAACATCAGTGGCTGTCCTAGCTTCATTCAGCAAGAGCCCACAGCATAGCACTCGCCGCATGTCACTGGAGAGTGGCATTAGTCGAGCATCCCTTCGGCAGATATTAGCTATTCACAAATGGCACCCTTACAAACTCCAGCTACTGCAGCATCTCAACGAGGATGACCCAGATCGCCGCACAGAATTTGCAGAATGGGCAAAAGACCCTCAGTTCACGCAGAAGATTTTGTTCAGTGATGAGGCAAACTTTTATGTGAATGGTGAAGTTAACAAACAAAACCACCGCTATTGGTCTGACACTAACCCACATTGGATAGATCCCTCCAAGACTGTTGGAACAAAAAAAGTGATGGTATGGTGTGGCATATGGGGTACAAAGATAGTGGGGCCATTCTTCATTAATGGAAACCTCAAGGCCACTGTATATTTGAAATTGCTACATGATGATGTGTTTCCCTCTTTATGCACTGAAGCTGGCACGTTCCTTGAGTTTTTCCAGCACACCACATTATGGGTGTCAGGTCCGAGAATTCCTAGATGAACAGTTTCCTGAAAAGTGGATTGGTCATCGTGGGCCAGTTGAATGGACCGCAAGGTCTCCCGATCTGACCCCCTTAGACTTTTATCTTTGGGGTCATCTGAAGGCAGTTGTCTATGGTGTAAAGATACGAGATGTGCAGATGTGATGTGAAACTACGGATACTGGAAGCCTGTGCTGGCATTTCTCCTGCGGTGTTGCTATCAGTGTGTGAAGAGTGGGAGAAGAGGGTTGCATTGACAATCCAACACAATGGGCAGCACATTGAACACATTTTATAAGTGGTCAGAAACTTGTAAATAACTCATGAAAGAATAAAGTTACGTTAAAACCAAGCACATTGTTTTTCTTGTGAAATTCCCAATAAGTTTGATGTGTCACATGACCCTCTTCCTATTGAAAAAACAAAAGTTGGATCCAAGATGGCCGACTTCAAAATGGCCACCATGGTCACCACCCATCTGGAAAAGTTTGCCCCCTCACATATACTAATGTGCCACAAACAGGACGTTAATATCACCAACCATTCCCATTTTATTAAGGTGTATCCATATAAATGGCCCATCCTGTATACACACTAGAGTTGTCAGAAAACTGTTTACCTGATAATATTTATATATATATATATAAATGCAGTAGCTACACTACCATTAAAAAGTTTGCAGTCAGTAAGATTTTATGTTTTTTCAAGCAGTCTGTTGTATGCTGGCCAAAGCTGCATTTATTACTAAAAAATACAGTAAAATCAGTAATTCTACTATGAAATATTACTACAATTTAAAATAAACTTTCTATTTTAATATTTTTTTTTTTTTAATGTAATTTATTCTACTGATGGCACAGCTGAACTTTTTGTGTCACATGATCCTTCAGAAATCATACTAATATTCTGATTTGGTGCTCAAGAAACATTTATTATTATTAACAACGTTGAAAACAGTAATGCTGCTTAATACTTTTGTGAAACATGATAAATTTTTTAATGATACTTTCATAAATAGAGAGCTCAAAGTTCAAAAGAACAGCATATATTTTTTATGGGTCAAAGATGGAAAATGGTTTAAGCATAAAAACAATAAATGTAATACTGCTTTAAATTGCTGTTGTTTAAAAAAAATACTAAATGGTTTTCTGTTTCATTTAATTGCATTTTTGTTTTGTTTGTCTGAACCAAAAATAAATATCTTACATCTTTCCCTAATTTACAGAAGACACCAGGGTTGGGGCCATTCATGAACTGAATTGAGAATGAATGGTAAATTCCAATTCACTTCCTGGAATGGAATTGGAATTGGAATTGCATGCAGCTGACAGGAAATGGAATTGGAATTGAATTGGAATGCCAGGAAACAGAACTGAATTCAAATAAATTCCACTAAATTCCACTTGAGTTGCTAAATAAAATAATTTGACTTGATTTGCTTAATAGTTTATAGTACGTTAAATATTGTAAATCACATAAACAACAAACATATAAAAGAAACACAAAGTACTGTATGTTTAGTATGTTAAGCGTGATCATTTCACATGCCAAATTTCAGGAAATGATGATAATTCGATGCAATAAAAAGTGAATGAAATACATGAATGAACATGACTCATTTTTTGTGAGTTGAGACATAATATATGTGGTAATCATATGTATAGTACATCCACAAACTTATCACCACTGTCATTCAATTATTAATTCATAATGTACAGTTCTCATTTTTATTTACTTGCATTTGATCAACTCTATTTAATACATGGTATTTGTAAAGTATCATAAATAAAGTTCAAATTTATGTCTCTAAATGTAATCACAAATAAATGCTCAGAAACAGCAATAAACGGAATTCAGTGGAATTTCCCTGAATTGAATTCCACTTCCTGTAATTCCAATTCAATTCCAACTCTGTTTCCTGTAATTGTTGTTGAATTCCAATTCCAATTCCATTTCCTTCTTTGAATTGGAATTGTTGAGTTCATTCCTGAATTGACCCCAACCATGGAAGACACCCATTAAAGTTGCATCCAGTGTAACAGTCAGGCATATTTACAACAAAAATCAATTTATGACATTAAATACAAATTACTTATTACTTATTACTTATTATTATTTTTATTTTATTTGTATTTTTTTTTACTTACTTACTAGATGTCTTTACTGTCACTGACCAATAACTTTTGAACAAAAGTGTATGTAATGATGAAAACAATTATAATTTTTTTTTAGCTGTCATTAGTTACTCACCTTGATATCGTTCCAAATCGTTAAAATAGTCCATGTGATATCAATGGTTCAACCGTAATACCATGAAGCTACAAGAATACTTTTTGTGTGCAAAGAAAACAAAAATAACGACTTTATTTAAAAATTTCTTCTCTTCTGTGTCAGGTTTTGACGCATGTTCAGGGGAGCACAAAAAGTATTCTTGTAGCTTCATAACATTACGGTTGAACCACTGATGTCACATTGACTATTTTAACAATATCCTTACTAGCTTTCTTGACCTTGAAAGTGTCAGCTGCACTGCTGTCTATGCAGGGTCAGAAAGCTCTCGGATTTCATCAAAAACAACTTCATTTGTGTTCCAAAGATGAACGAAGGTCTTACGGATTTGGAACGATATGAGGGTGAGTTATTATGACAATATCTACAAAAAATAATCTGTGTGTACACTTATTTCACACATTCACATAAACTTGAAAACAGGCACAAAAATCCTGAATGAAACCTTACCAAACTGTTGGCCTAATGACACCTATTCATCCTGTTGGCATACTTTTCTCTCAAATTAAATTGGCGACAGTTCTAAGACAGCTTTTCCCACAATGCAATTCTTGTCCTGTAATAAGGAATTTGTCAGCTTCAGATTAGCTCTCTCAGACAATTGAAAATGACTTGCATATATCTGCATATTAACATGGACTTCTCTAATATGTGCTGCAAGCGTTTGTCACACTACAAATGTAACACACGCACCCATAAGTCCAGCAGACGCCCTCCATTCACTTCACTTCAACTGCACATTGCGCTCTCACTGGAGACATTCTCTTGAAGAATAGTGCGGCCTTGGAATCTAAATTCCCCATTTACAGTCTATGTGTGTGAGTGAGGGTAAAAGAGAGATGATGATGAGCATCCTTTGTTCTTCTGGGTCTTTCATTCAGTCCAACATCTATCATCAGTATGTATCACGTAACCTTCAGAATTATTCGAAGAGAAATAGAAGAAAAATAGAAATAGCGTGTGTTATGAACACAATAAAGTAGCTGACAAAAGAAGGAAAGAACTCAACCTGGCTGGACATTGTGGATATTTGAAGAAAGTAGAAACAGTCGAATTCAACATGTAAGGCAGAGGTCTTTAACCTTTTTCAGACCAAGGACCTCTTGGTGGACAAAAATAGAGAGATACATTGAAAAAATTTTTTTGATAGACATCATTAAGCTGATACTCATTTTCATGGCCTATGAATATTTTCTAGTATTTTAAGTTTTTATCATAATATACAAAGAAATTAATATGGACAAAGCAACATGTTAATAACTGTAAACAAGTAAAACAAAACAAAGAACAAAAAAGTGGGATAACATTAGCATTGTTTACTAAAATTATTTGGGAAATGTATGTTAATTGATAAATTTAATAGCTTTTCATGCACACTTAATGTTTATACAGAAACTGTTTTTAATTTCTGTTTTGACAGTTTCTTTTAATTGAGAAAAAAACTATTAAATTGAATAACTGGTTTTAGGTTAACATTATGTACAGTAGTTTATTGCAGTAAAATGTTTTCTAAAATTATTAAGGATGTGTATTCATTTTTTTTTATCTCAACCCATCTGTATTATTTTCATGTGTGCTGATGTTTGAAAAAGTCAGTACATTTTAAAGTTTTAGCCTTTTTTATTGAAATGTGGGACAGTAAATCATGACCGAAATTTAGCTTACTATATTTTTGTTTAATGCATATTTGATTTTTTTTTTTCACAGAAATTAGAATAAGATCAAACAGTAATTGGCAGATCCCCTGCGGTTTCGCCTTAGACCCCATAGAATTAGTTGAAGACCCCTGCTGTTAGAGAACAAGAAAGATAAAAAAAAATCTAAATCAGGAATGCAAAAGTATCTGATTACAAAGTGTGTGTGTGTGTGTGTGTGTGTGTGTGTGTGTGTGTGTGTGTGTGTGTGTGTGTGTGTGTATACCTGGTATTCATCACGTTATGGGGACCAAATGTCCCCACAAGGATAGTAATACCAGTAGATTTTGACCTTGTGGGGACATTTCTCAGGTCCCCATGAGGAAAGGGGCTTATAAATCATGCACAATGAGTTTTTTTTTTTGAGAAAGTAAAAGTATGCACAATCTCCTGTGAGGGCTAGGTTTAGGTGTAGGGTAGGTGTAGGGCGATAGAAAATACGGTTTGTACAGTATGAAAACCATTATTTTCTATCGCCCTACACCTACCCTACACCTAAACCTAGCCCTCACAGGAGATTGTGCATACTTTTACTTACTCAAAAAAACTCATTGTGCATGATTTATAAGCCTGTTTCCTCATGGGGACCTAAGAAATGTCCCCACAAAGTCAAAATCTACTGGTATTACTATCCTTGTGGGGACATTTGGTCCCCACAACGTGATGAATACCAGGTACACACACACACACACACACAGGTGTAGGGTGTAGGGCGATAGAAAGTATGGTTTGTACAGTATAAAAACCATTACGCCTATGGAATGTCCCCATAAAACATGTAAACCCAACATGTGTGTGTGTGTGTGTGTGTGTGTGTGTGTGTGTGTGTGTGTGTGTGTGTGTGTGTGTGTGTGTGTGTGTGTGTGTGTGTGTGTGTGTGTGTGTATGAAAGAGAGGGATATCAAGCAGATGTAAGTGGAAGTGTATGTGGTTGTGTGTGTTCATGCGTGCCCAAGTACAGCATGTTAGCCTCTATTAAAACAGCATAAACACTGGCATCGCTCCCACTGCTGCAGTGTTCTTTTGCACTGTATTGTTGTACTGATACCAACTCTAGGTGTGAGGAAATTCATTAAGAAATCATTTAAAACTCGCTCTCTCCGGGAGTGGAAATTCTGGGCTTCTTTCCAGCTTGAGATTTATGTGCGACATGTGAAGCGTCTCCTGGCCCTTTGAGACAAGAAGCTAAAGATTTTATTTTATTTGTGTACACATGTAGCAGCTGAAATAGGGAATTAGACTTAGCACGAGACAATCTGTCAACATCTATATGTATGTTAACACATTTGCGATTTTCATTAACCTAAGAAAGCTGTACAAATTGGGTCAATCTCTTTGTGCATCTGTTGCTGAGATTAAAACAACCATCTAATGTCTTTATTTAGCCCCCAGTCCTCATTTTAATAAGTTTTGGAGTTGATAGTTGAGACACAGACAATTTTGAATTCCATATTGCATTTTGTCTTGATCAATAGTAAATACTGACCTTGCAGCATACTGTAGGCTTACTGGAAAAATGGGCCTATACCTACATTCGTGCCCAAATCCAAAAACATACCTGTACCTGTAGTTTCCAGCTGAAATAAACACTAGTGGCAGTAAAACACCTATACATTTTTTTTCTTCCTACAAATTATATTTACAGGGCAAATGATTGAATAATAAAGATATTTTCTCACAGTTCCTTGCACAATACTACAAAATATTTGTAAACTAATACATTATCATTTCATCTCCAGGTGTATGGCTATTCTAATGAGGTAAACTTGCTCTGTAGCTCACCTGGTACAGCACTGTATTTCCAACCTGGAGCACTCAGCTCATAAAACATGAGACATGAAAAAAATATTTCACAGACTAACAGAGTCATGCCTGCTTCAGAAAATGCATTTTTATACTTTTGCTAACACTTTTGGTTAGGTTTAGTGTAGGTGGTATGCATTATTTTCCAACATGATAGAGCATTAATCTTTTAAAGTATAACTGTTGCCAAAATGCAACCTGGGCTGTTTTTTTTTTTGTTTTTTTTTTACTGTAAACGAGACAAACTTATATCTAAAAGCATAATAACGACAAACGAGCCGTTTTTGAGATTGACCGTGATTTCGTTTCGTGGTCAATGGCCGGTGAATGGGAGTACTAGGGGCATACATTTGAGCGCATCAAAATCGATATTTTTACAACACTAAGAAGGCTCGACACACCATGACACTTTGCTCGAAGTATCGCCTGGGTCTCTACACATGAACTCGAGCATTGAGAACATTGTTTGTGTACACAGAGTTTACTAAAAAGAAAGTTTTTGAACAACTCACTTACACTGTTTGGGTTTCTGCTCGCAGCCATCTTGCCAGTTAAGAAGTGTCGATCTCCGAATGCGAATGAATGGACTCCATAGGACGAAATATTAGGCTTATATGAGGCTCTTTTTACAACTAGAAGTTTAATATTGTTTTTCACTTGCGACAAAACAACAAATTAGCCGTGCATTTATATGGAAATATGCTTTAGGAGCAATCCATCCTCGCACTCGGAGATCGACACCTCTTGACTGGCAAGACGGCCACGAGCGGAAACTCAAACAATAAAAGTGAGTTGTTCAAAACCTTCCTTTTTAGTAAACTGTGTGTACAAATGTGTAAAATGCGCTCAAATGTATGCCCCTAGTATTCCCATTCACCGGCCACTGACCACAAAACTAAATCAATCTCAAAAACGGCTCGTTTGTCGTAATTATGCTTTTAGATATAAGTTTGTCTCATTTACAGTAAAAAAAAAACAAAAAACAGCCCAGGTTGCATTTTGGCAACAGTTATCCTTTAATGCCACTCACCAGATATTTTATTTCCATACTGCCATGTCACGTACAACAATTAATATAAAACAGTGCCAGATTCACATTGAATATGACAGTGTTTTATTGCTAGACATTTCACTGTGAATGTGCAAAAGGCAGCATAATATCATTTTACAGAAGTGTCACCACAGGTACATTTTTTTTTTCTATTAAGCCTGGGTTGTACAATATCGCTATATCAGTTTATATTTGCTTTCATAATTTCATCAAAAAATTATTAACATACAGATTAAAAGTTGATTATTGAAACTATTTTGAGTCTCAGTTTTTTTTTTACAAAAAGAAAAAAATGTAATTTAGTAAGTAATTAGTCAGAATTATTATATATGTTATAGGTTCATATTTAGGAAACATGTACTATAATAACGCAATAAAATCTAAAGAATACTTTTCTAAAATTATTAGGCTGGTGATATATGGGGCAACATTTTGAGCAATTTTGCTGGGCAACTTTGTTTTTGTATTTGTAAAGGTTTGTTAACCTATATATAGCTTTTCATGCACACCTGTTGATCACCTTGTACAGTTTGGGATATGTGCAGGCGGTTTAATGATTTCCTCCTGAATGACACACATCTAATGGAAATGTTTCCAGGCTGGTTCATTGTTTTGTTAAGGCTGTATGCAAAGTAATGTCTTATGTCAATTTTACAAGCCTGCTTTTTAGTGAACTACAAGGGCAGAAAGTGATCTTTCCCATTATTCTCCATTTCTATCACTTGTAAACTACCAAATTTTTTATAATGCCTGGTATTCCCTAGTGAAAAAAGCCTATGCTATAGTTTATTTAAAATGTATTTATTTTATACTAAGTATACTTAAACCATTAACATATTTATTGACATATCACTTAAGACTTACTGATATAAAATTATAATTAAACTTTATTTGGAGTATTTCTTTATTGTGCAATGCACATTTCTTAATATTATGCCTAAAATGTGTTTTATTATCAAGGATTGTATGATACCTGTATAATATCAGTCTTTAAATGCAAGATATTTTAAGTGTACCTGAAGTATTCACTTTTTTAGCACAATCAAATATACTTTAAAGGATTAGTTCACTTCCAGAATAAAAATTTCCTAATAATTAATTCACCCCCATGTCATCAAAGATTTCTTTCTTTCTTCAGTCGAAAAAAATAAAGGTTTTTGATGAAAACAGTCCAGGATTGTATAGTGGACTTTAATGGGGATCTGCGAGTTTAAGGTCCAAATTGCAGTTTCAGTGCAGTTTAAAGGGCTTTACACGATCACAGCCGAGGAATAAGGGTCTTATCTAGCGAAACGGTCAATCATTAATATAATTTTTAACCACAAATGTTCATTTTGTGAGGCATGACTCCAACTTCATGCATTGCGTAATCATGTTGGAAAGGTCAGGCGTGGTTCTTTGTCTGTATACTTTAAAACAGTTCAAAAAGGTAAAATAGTGCTGAAAAACTCCACATTTTCTCCTCCAACTTCAAAATCGTCCATCATCGTTGTTTTACTTTTTTTTGTAAAGGGCGTTTGACTTTGTTTGCATGTACGCTTTGAGTCGGTACTTCCGCCTACACTACACGTAATGCATGATGTTGAAAAAATTATTTTTCGTTTTTTTTTTTTTTTCGTTTTCAACAAATTGTTTCACTAGATAAGACCCTTATTCCTCAGCTGGGATCATGTAGAGCCCTTTGAAGCTGCATGGAAACTGCAATTTGGACTTTCAACTTGCTGATCCCCATTGAAATCCACTATATAAAGTAAAATCCTGGAATGTATTTCTTAAAAACCTTTATTTCTTTTCAGCTGAAAAAACAACAACATCATGAACATCTTGGATGACATAGGGGTGAGTAAATTATTAGGGAAGTTATATTCTGGAAGTGAACCAGTCCTTTAAGTATATGTTTAGTTGGACCTACTACCCACTACTAAAGTGCATTAAGCACAAAATTAGTTGTTTCGATTTAGCAGACTATATGTATACCAGTTTAGGATACCAACAGTAGAATTGCAGGGTATTTTTATTAAGCACATATAAACATAAATATACTGTTTATGTAGTAGCCTATACTTAGTACAAAATAAATGTATTTCAAGTACATTTTAATCTTTTTTTTTTTTCACTTGGGTTGTACTGTTTTATATATTTGGTACCCCTGTATTTTTCCAGTATATGTAAGCATGAAAAAGTACTGATGTGAATGCTAAGAAACATGCAGTAAAGTCAACAGCTGAAGCTCTTGAGGGACATGAGCTGCAATTCAAATTGATCTGCTTCTACTTATTCAACCAGCACGCGCTGGCCAAGCCAGAAACCAATGAAAGGTCCACTTCTCGAAACGGCCTCGGGTGAAACTGGATGTATATGAGGAACTTCGTTAGAGATCAAAGTAACATGCAAGAGCAGGTCTGAAGGTGAGAGGGGTTTAAATACTGAACTCGGTCTCAGATAAAAGCCAAGCTGCTTCTCTTTGAATTCACAGAGGAAAAATAGGTTTCGATATCGCCCCACATGAAAGATGTGTCAGTCTGAACTGTGTACAGGTCAGAGAGGCTTCAGTGCTGGGCGGCCCCCCAGATGAAAGCAACACTATTTATGGGTCAAAGCGTTTAAAGTGCTCTTACAGAGACGCGTATGCGTGTGCATGCATGCACGTCACTGCTTGATCAAAAGCAATATTCTTCATTTCTCTCCTCATAATAACAAAGACACACACTGGCTTTCTGATCTTCCGCTTCAGCGACGCTCTTCTCATCTTGCAACACACTTTTTAAATCATACATCAATATTTAAGGTTAAATGATGGTGGCAAAGAAAGTGAGAGAAAATCTGGATGAAGGTTGTGCTTGTATATGTGATTTAGGAAATGCTTTATTTACATTAGCATTTAAAGCATGTGAATCATTTGCACTTACTGGTTTCTTACTGGTTATTTATAAAGACAAATGTGAATATCATCACCTTATAAAGCTCAGAGCGCATTCATTACAACACAACATTCAGATTTCCTCAGATTGTGAGTATGAGGGAAACTGTTGCTGAGCTTTTACAATTTAACACTACTGGCGTTTAACATGCTTGATTTGTTTACTTATTCCAGTACATTATGCATCCCATTTATATTTGCATTTTATTTGTCAGTTTATGCAAACCAATAACACCCTAGCTATTCCAACTTTGCAGCCATACTAACAAAAAAAATAAAGACAATTAAATGATGAGGCTTTCCTCTGGATATTTTGGTAGCCCTGAAGTGCAAAAAACTCCCTGAATCCCAAACCAAATCAAAAAGCAAATCAATTCCACAAACAGAATATCAATTTTCAGAATTATTTGTTTAGCACTTCAGGGCCACCATATGTTTTACTTCAGGGGTGTCCAATCGTACTCCTGGAGGGTCAGTGTCCTGCGGAGTCTAGATTCATCCCTGATTAAAAACGCATGAACAAGTTATCAAGGTCTTTAGGGTTACTAGAAATGTCCAGGTGTGTTGGAGCAGGTTGAAGCTAAACCCTACAAAATGTTGGCCCTCCAGGAGCAGGACTGGACACCCTTGTTTTACTTTGTCAAAACTAGCCAACCATGGCTACATGCTAATATGCCTGACACATAACAGAACAGAGTTACCTTTCACCATAATTGTGACTGTGATAAAGCTTGAGCAGTGCTGACTATTGAACGGTTCAATTGGAGTTAATCTATCAAAGTGTTCTCTTCATGCCCTAAACTCTGGTCTGCATCACACGTTAATATTTTATAATGAACCCCATGGAGGACTGAACTAGATTGGAGCTTTGAGGCACTGTGGCTTAGCTTTTCCTGTCACCTGCTGATTTATCTTGATCACTCCATTCATGTTTATCTTCATTGTTTATGACTGCCTCCTCGGTTCCTTTAGCTAATTATGCTTGGAGGTCACTGATATCAGACTAATTATAGGAAGTGGATTATCGTCATTATTAGAGTTATTTACCCTCCCTCTCGTATGTGTGTGTGTATGTGTGTGCGTGTGTGCATGTTTTTCTGTTTCACATATGTGAAGTGAATGCTCTCTTTAAGTTTGTATTGATGTTAGGCTTTAAGAATGTCCTCTAGAGGGCGCACCGGACCTGGCTTCACAGAGGGGAGCTTGATCTGTGCATGTTTACATTTATTAATTAAGCAAATGTTTTTATCCAGTTACAAAACAATATGACAACACATGATTTATCAGAAACATGAGAAGTGCTGCAATGCAGAATTCCAAAAATGTTTAGTTAAATTGATCTACTACAAACATGTACTGTAGATGAAACACTGGAAATAATATAGTTAGAGCTTATGAAAGAGTGTTTTGGTTGAGGTTGAAGTTTGTATAAGTGATTTTGTGCCTCTGAGCTTCACACGCTGACTATAGAAAACCTTAATAACAATAACCTTCTCAGGTCCAAGTCATCTGTATGCTAAATATGGAATGTTGTGTTTGGTGCCCATCATTCATACAGATGCTTCCTGTAATAATGTTTTCTATCGTTTTTGGAACCGTTCTACTGTTTTCTTGGTTTTCTCCTATTGCTGAAGGGCTTAGATTGATTTAATAGTGTCTGAATGAACAAAGCTGTGCACAATTCTTCCTTTGACACTTTTTGTCTTTTCATTTTGGTGAAAAAGTATCAACCTCAGGCCTGTAGTTTCCTTTATATGTTGATCTGACAATTTTTAAGATACTTGCGTTGAAGTTTCTTGCATCTCCTTCACTGAGTCTGAATGTGATTCTCTTAAATGGATAGTTCACCCACACTTAGGTTTAAAACAAACATTTCTGGGTTATTTGGCAACCGAGCGCTGGGTAAATATTGGACAGAACACATACTGGGTTATTTTGACCCAGATTGTTGGGTTTTATACATTAACCCATTTGCTGGGTTGTTTTTCGACATGGTGCTGCTGGGTCAGTCAACCTATTGAAGGTTTTTCAGTTTAAATAATAAAAATGCACTCTAAAATTTGTTTATATAGGACAAGAACAGTTTGTATACAATATATATATAAATATATATATATATATATATATATATGTGTGTGTATATATATATATATATATATATATATATATATATATATATATATATTATATAT